>NW_026864645.1:77500-168487 GCF_026571515.1 Ruditapes philippinarum | reverse complement strand
AATTTTAGTTTTATCCCATATTGTTAATTTAATGCCTAATTGATTAAAAAACACCCTACACTTTAGATTTTTTTTAAAGTTTTTTATTTTACATGATTTTCAGGATATTTCTGTTTTTGTAAGAAAAATCTGTGGAACATGAAAAAAAACTTTCGTAACAGTATTATGACACTACCAAATTTTCGTCAGGTGCGGGGCCCCAAAATCGGCAAAAGGTAATCGCAGATTATTGATGTCTATGTCGAATAAATATCGGCTATGCCTTTTTAAAAATCTTTGCTTTTTATCATTTTTGGAGGTTTTAAAAACCCTTTTTTTAAATTTACAAAATATGTTTTACATGTTTGGCTAAATAAACCCTTCACTGAAAATTGTGTTATTTTCAATGTAACTTTTTTAACTTGATCCTTGCCCCTTTTTTTTAATTTTTAAATTTAAAAATTTTTTGTACCCCCAAAAATTCTTTCCTCCCACTGCCCTATTTTTGCTTTTTTTTTCCCTTTTTTCAAAACCCTTTAAATCAGGATTTTTTAAAACGTTTTTTTTGGGTTTTATATATCGAGGGCCAATCCCACTTTTCTAAAAAAAGATCATGAAAAACGGGACTGGGAACAATTTTCAAACTGCGACATAAATGAACATGCAACTTTATTAAGCAAAAAAAACCCTCGATTTTTCCCAAAAGCGGGCAAAATACCTAAAAAATAAAATTAATAGAAAAACCCACTGAGCAGTAGGGGATAAGGGACCCCCAAATAAAAAAGTTCTTTTTGAAAACGAACAAAAAATTTTTGAAACATTTTTAAACCAACGTCCCCCCCCCCGGGGATTTTTAAAATAAAGCAAAAAATTCTATTTAAAAAAATTGGGGGTTATGGATTCAGGACTTTCAGTCCAAAATTATGATCAATGCTATTTCTGCAAAGTAACAAAAAAATTTGTTAAAAAAAAAAAATTTAAAAACACGGAATTTAAAAAATCTATCATGTTAAAGCTTTAACCTCTAAGTTTTGGCCCTTTGCCCTTTTGGGGGTTTAGGGGACAGGTGTTGTCCCATGACTTTAACGTCTTATTATTGGGGACTATTTTGCCAAGTTTTTTTCAAAACCCCTTTTGAATTTATGAAGAAGTTATAGTTTGGGACAAAAAATATCCCCTTAAAAAACGGGAACTATTAAAATTCTTTCCCTTTCTAATTTTGCCCTTTGCCCTTTTGAAGGGGGGGACACAGATTTTACGCGGGCATATCACTAATCATTGTGACTATTTGTCCAAGTATTTTTAAAAAACCCCTTTAATCTATAAAAAAAGAAATTTGGCGAGAAAAAAAATAACCAAAAAACAGACTCTTTTTAAACATTTGACCTCTAATTTGTGCCCTTTGACCTTAAGAGGGAGGGGTGCGGGTGTTGTCCCTGACTTTATCGGTTTATTATTGGGGACTTTTTTTGGGGCAAGTTTTTCCCAAAACCCCCTTTGAACTATAAAGAAGTTCTAGATTCCACACCAAAATTACCCTAAAAAGGGACTATGTTAATTTTTTACCTCTAAGTGGGGACCTTGACCTTGGGGGGTGGGGGAGGGCAGGGGGTGGGGCCTTTGACACATCCTCTTTTTATAAATTTATTTGTGCGAAGTTTTTTTTCAAAATCCTTTGATCTTTTGGAAAAAAGTTATAGCCCTTTGAAAACAAAATATACCCTGAACGGGACTATTTTAAGTATTTACCTCCTAGTGTGCCCTTTTAAACTTTGGAGGTAGGTGCCGGTTTTTGGGGCATGACAGATCATCGGGATTATTGTGAACTTTATGGCAAGTATTTACAAAAGCCCCTTCTTTAGTTTAAGAAATTTCTGGCCCGGACCCCGACATACATGTTCCCCTCAAATAGAAAATTTGTTGCCCTTTGAATTTTGGCAAGTACGCCCTTTAAATCGAAGGTGGGGGTTTCTGGTTGTTGCCATGACACATGTCTTTTTTATAAAAAAACATTTTTGCCAAGAAAATTTAAAATTTCCCTTTTCAAAAATGAAAAAGTTATGGGACCGGACACGAAATATCCCTGTAACAGACTATGTTAATTTTTGGACCTCCAAGGGGTGCCTTTGCCCTTGAAGGAAAGGTTGACTGGTTTTTGCGCATGCCCACATCGTTTTGATTATTGTGAAATTATGGCAATTTTTTCCCCAAAATTTCCCTTCATAGATAAGAAATTTTAGGGGACCGGACAAAAAACATATAACCTAAAAAAAGGCCAATTTTGACCCTTTGAGATAAAAGAAAGTTGACCCTTTGACCCCGGGAAAGGTAGGTCTGGGGGGTTGGGGAACGCATGACAAAATTCGTCTTATTAAAATTAATAAATTTGTGCCCCAATTTATTTTTCCCAAAAATTCCTTTCAATAAATGAAAAAAGGTTAAAAATGGAGGGACACGAAAAAATACCCTTTAACAGATATGTTAATTTTCCCTAAAAAGAGTCCCCCTTTGCCTTGAAGGTAGGTGACGGGTTTTTTTGGGCGCAGGGAAAAACTTTCGTCTGTTTTTTTGTGAAAAAAAAAAATTTGGGAAATTTATTTAAAAAAACCCCCCTTTAAATAGAAAAAGAAAAGTTATGGGCCCCGAAAAACAACAAATACCCTAAAAAAAGGCCCAATTTGTTGATTTTAAAATATAAAGCAAAAGGTGAAAACCTTGACCCGGGAAGGGTGGGGGGTTGGTTTTTTGGGGCCATAAACAAATTCGTCTTTTATATTAAAATAAAACATTTGTCCCGGGGGTTATTTCAAATTTTTTTTCAAAAAAATAAACCAAAAGTTAAGACCGGACCCGAAAAAATTTACCCTTAACAACTATGAAATAATTTTGACCCCCTGTGTGGACCTTTGCCTTTGGGGTTTGGGGTGACGGGTTTTCCCGCATAAACACTTTCTCTAAAATTTTGTAAACAAATTTTTGGGAAAAAAGTTTTTCCCCAAAAAAATTCCCTTCATAGAAAAAAATTTATGGCCCGGGAACACAATTTACCCCCTAAAATAGGAAAAATTTTGACCTTAAATTTTGAGCAAGTGTGATTTGGGGACCCGGGAAACG
This sequence comes from Ruditapes philippinarum, assembly GCF_026571515.1. Taxonomy (NCBI): domain Eukaryota; kingdom Metazoa; phylum Mollusca; class Bivalvia; order Venerida; family Veneridae; genus Ruditapes; species Ruditapes philippinarum. The sequence continues at coordinate 165,394 of NW_026864645.1, read as the reverse complement.
GTAGGGGTTTCGGGTTTGTTGGGCGCATAAAACCGCAAATTGTTTTTATTATAAAAAAAAAACTTTGTGCCAATTTTAATTTAAAAATTTTCCCTTTCAAAAATGAAAAAATTTAAATGGACCGGGGACCGAAAAAAATAAAAACTTAACAAAAACTATGTTAAAAATTTTGCCTCCAATTTGTGACCTTGACCAAAGGGTTAGCGTTAAACGGGGTTTTTTGCCCCAATGACCCCAATGGGTCTGATTTTTTTAAAAACAAAAAATGGGAAGTATTTTACAAAAATTCCCTTTAAATGTTTAAGAAAGTTAAATGGACCGGACACAAACAAAAATACCCCCCCAAAAAACCCAATGGGGACCTTTAAAATGGAGCAATTTTGGACCCTTAACCCGGGAAAAGGAAAAGGGTCGGGTTATTTCCCAAAAAAATGAAACCATCGTCCTTATTTTTAATAAAAAAAATTTGTGCCAAAGGTTAATTTAAAATTCCTTTTAAATAAATTTGACAAATTTATGGACCGGACACGAAAGTTGTTGGAACCGGAACGGACAAAGGACGGACAGCGGAAAACGGACGGGAAAAGCCCGGGCCCAGAGGGAAAGGGGACCCTTTAAATTTTCTTTTACCCCGCTTTTATTCTTCAAAAAAAGGGCGGGGGGCCCCAAAAAGACTTTTTTCCTTTAAGACCCAAAAAAAACCAAAAAATCAAAAATGAAAAACTGGCCCTTCATTCAAAAAATTTTACGAAAAAAATGTCTAAACCCTTTTCAAAACGGCCAAAAAAAAATCCCAAAACCCCCAAAAAAAAAACTTGAAAAGGGACCTTAAAACTTACACAAAAAAACACATCCCCAAGGGGACGGGGAGACCATTAAAAAAAATTCTTTTCCCCTACTGAAAAAAACAAAAAAAAATTTCCGGAAACTCTCTCACCCCCATTTTACTTAAAAAAGAACTTAAAACCTTTATTGGCAACAAAACCCCAAAAATTCCTAAACTTATTAAAAAACAAAATTTTTGAAAAAATCAGTCCTTTTCGGGAAGGGCTCTAAATAAAAAAAAAGTTCCGGCCGATTTTTTTATGGGAAATGGGGAACACCCTCATTTTCAAAAATTATTACAATCAAGATGTTTAAAAAAGTTTTCCTTTTAAAAAAATCTTAAAACCAAAAAAAGCTTTGGGCCCCTGATAAAAAAAAAGCAAGATTTTATAGAAAGACTTTGGGGGTCCGTAATTCAAAATCCCCACTCTGTTAAATTTTTAAATCATTCACCCCCCGCTCTTGTAAGTTTTCCTTTTCAAAAATTGGAAAAAATCCCAATATTTTCCCCAATTTTAAGAAAGGCGACCCAAACTTTACCCAAAAAAACTATCGTCCTATATCTTTTTTTGGGTTTGCAGGGAAAAAAAATTTTTAAAACAAATTATTTTCAAGTAAAAAAAATTTTCTTTAAGATAATTAAAAACTTTATACCCTCCCCTTCAACGGGTTTTCCCCAAACCCTGGCAACTCAACTGTGAATCAATTTAAAAAACCCCCTTCTTTTACAACCCCTTTTTGAAAAAAGCCCTTGAAAAAAAGGTTTTGAGATCGGGATTGTCTTTTTCGCCCTCAGAAAGGCCTTCGATAAAAGTTTTTGGCAAAAGGGTTTTCTCCTTTGTGAAAATTAAAAAAGAGCCGGAAATTAAAAGGACCCCTTTTTTGGGCGGGGTTTTTGGGAAAACTTTTCTGTAAAAAATAGACGCCAATCTGTTGTCCTTCCGGGGCCCCCAAAAAATCTAAATTTGGGTCGTCTTTTCAACGGCAGGAAAGTACCCAAGGCCCCGATTCTGGGTCCGCTTCTTTTTCTTTATTAAAAAATAAATGACTTGTTTTTTGATTTAAAGGGGCCCCCTTTGAAAAAATCTTTTTGCCCCCCCGTTTACCAGTCTGTATTTGATGGGTTAAACCATCCTTTTCCCTGGGGCCCTGATATTCTTCAATCTAAATTTTAAAACCAAGTTTTTTCCTCTTTGGGCTAAACAAAATTCCCCCTATTAAAATTTTAACCCTTAAAACTGAAACCATGCAAAATCACAGGGTTAAAAATTCTAAACCCTTATTAAAATCCAACCTCTTGTAAATTTGCAAAAAACCAAAAAAATATCTTTAAAAAGTGACATCTCACCCCAACCCTAGGGGGTATGCATTTTTTCCCCGGGGAACGATGGTTTTTTGGCTTTTATTCAATTTTAAATCATGTAAAAAAGAGGGCTTGGAAACGTAAAATTTTCCATGCGCAAATTTAAAATTCCCCAATTTGGGATCGTTAAACCCTTTAAAAATAATCTCCCTTGGGGGTCTTTTTATCGGGCCCAAATTTCAAAAGAAAGGGCCGAATGTTGTTTTACCCCAAATTTGAACTAAATTATGAAAAAAAATGAACCCCGAAAAAAATCCGGGCAAAATTGAAGCTTTGAAGAATTGTCTTTTTGGGGGGTTAAAACTTGGTGTCCATTCTTTCAGCCCCAAATGGAAAGAGGTCTTTTGGGGAAAATCTTAACAAAAAGAAGAAAAAAAAACCCCTAAAATTAAATTTTCTTGTTTATAAATTGAAAAAAATGGCCCCCTATCCCCCTTGGCCCCTCCCCCAAATCAATTTCGGGTTCCCTCCCCCTCTGTGTGAAAACTCGCAAAAATAATTTCCCAAAATTCGAACGATTTAAAACAAAGGGGAAAACATACAAAAAAACCTTCCTATATTTAATAAGGGCTTTTCTTCCCTCAGTTTCCAGAAAAAAGGGTTAAAAATTGAATTTTTCCCCCAGTTTGATATACAAAAAATCCCCCTTTTTCTTTTAAAAATTTTTTCTTTTTTTTTTTCAATTTGTCTATTTGAAAAAGAAAACATTAAAAAAAGGGGTCCAAAAAATTTCTAATACAGGTATCAGAAAAATGGAAAAATTAAAAAAAACCATTGCCGTCTACAAAAACAGAAGGGTGTATTTTTCCCTTAACCACCATCTTTTAGAAAAAATTTTAATTGAAAAAACACCTTTTTTTGGCCAATTTGTGGATTTTTCCAGAAACCTAACCCATCTTTTTTTCCCTTTTAAATTTGCAAAAAATAATTTCTATCAGAAAACGGGAACTTTTTTAAAAATACTTTTTCGGGGAAATTACTTTTACTGTAACTCTCCAAAAACCACTACTTAAAAGGGGGCGACAAAACCCCTTTAAAGTAAACGCCCCATCAACCCCAATATTTTTCCCAAGCAGTTAAAATATATATCCGAGTTTAGAAAAACGATTTCCCCAATGGTTCTTGCAACTCAAAACTGCTCCTTCCAGTTTTAACTTCCCCAAAATAATTTTTCCTCTTTTTTCTTTTCCACTTTTTTATTCCCCCGTATGCTTCTTTCCCTTATTTTAAAAGTCCCTTTTTTCCAAACCCCTTCCAGGTATAAAAAAATATATATGTTTTTTTTTTCCTTTTTAGGTGGGTTTATTTATTGTTTTTCCCTTGCTTCCGGGTTTTCTTTAATTTTTACTAGAAATTAAAATAATAAAATTTTCCCTTTTCCCTTTATTTCAATATTTAAAAAACATTTTTAAAAACCCGTTCTTATTTCTAGAAAATTTAAATTGTTTTTTGGGGAAAAGGCCCTAAAAATAAGCCGATTTATGCTTTGGGAAATTCTGATCCCCTTTTCAGCAATTTGTATTTTGTTATTCAATATTGTATGAAAAACTTGTTTTGAAACCAAAATTTTTCCCGAAAAAAAATTTTTGTTTTAAACAAAACATGGGTATTTTAAAAACAAAAAGGGTTAAAAATTAAAGTTGTAAAAATATTGTTTTAGAAATTTTGATTTTTTTTTCGAATGGCCGAATGGGAAAAATTTGCGTTTTTTTTGCTTTTAAATTTGAAAAACATTTTAGTTAATATTTAAACAGTCTTTTTTTCAATGTAATAAGCGTTTTTCTACCTTTTTTAAAAATTTTTAGTTAAATATAAATCTCAAAAAAAAAAGTTATTATAGTCCCAGAAGGGTTTAAATAAAGTATTTGTATATCTTTTTATTAATTTTACGAAATAAATAAATGTAAAAAATTTCCCAGTCTTCAGGGATAAACCGTTTTGGAAAAATCTGAAATTAAAATTTAAAGGGACTTAGAACCGGAAAAAACCCAAAGTCGCCCCTGTAAAAAATTATGACTAAAAAAGTAAAAAATGTATTTATTTTATTAAAAAAATAAAATAAATCCTTTAAAAAAATATTAGAAACGAGCAAAATTTTTCTGTTTAAATGATTCGGGGTTTTGAACATAAAAAATTTAAAAACAGGGTAAAAATTTAAACAAAAGGGTTTGGTAAAGTAAAAAAATATAAATCCGGGGGAAAAAATACTTTTCCGGGGTAGCCGAGTGTTAACAGTATTTTTACGGGGAATGTTTATTTTACTTTTTGCTCAAAAAAACCCCAATTGTTTTATTTTTTTTAATTCCCCCGGAACAAAAAAAAACTTTTTGATAAATCTGAAAAATGGTTACTAATCAAAAACCTTTTAACCCAAAAAAAAACCCCAAGATTAAATAAAAAATTTGTCCCTTTCCCTTTTTTTTTTTAATTTGTACTTTGGCCCTACTTGAGAAGTTTTCTTTTTCTTTTTTTCCCCTTAACCCAAGGGGGTTGATATATTTAAAAAATAAAAAAACTTTACAAAAACCCCAAAAGGTTTTACTTAAAAAAAACCAAAACACAAACCCCCCTTAAACACCGGTTTGAATCGTGTTAATTATTCTTTTTTTTTTTTTTTTTTTTTTTTTTAAAAATGATCTGTTGAAAACCCTGATCCTTCTGTTTCCGGGAATTATTCTTGGGCATGTTTTTGGGGAAATAAAATTTTAAACAAATGAAATCCTATGCCCCTTTTTCCACCAAAAATCTGGTTAACGTTTCATGTTTTAAAAATTTGTTTAAAAAAAAAACCCCTTTGTTGAAATGCTTTGCATTTTTCCGGGTTTAAAACACCTTTAATTATTTACATTGCAAATTTTTCCTTTGAAAACAAAAAAGTTTTATTTTTTGGAACTATTCAAAAAAAAAAAATTTATTTTTACGCCAAAAAGGCACAAAAGGGAATTGGCCGCAAAAACAACTAAATTTAAATGGAGTGTCATATTATTCCAGAAAAAAAGAAATTCATGTCCTTTTCGGGTTTAAACGCGAAAAAAAAAAGAAGGACCCAAGAAAAAAGGCCCGGCCCCCAATTTTATTTCCCCCATTTTAAATTTAAAAAAAAATGACCACGTAAACCAGGTTTTAAAATTAATTGTTTAAAAAAAAATTTGTCCCTATGTAACAGTACAAAATTCTTATTTACGTGGTACACTTGAAATTAACAGAAAAAAAAAAAAACCCCCCAAAAGGCCAAAGGGGGAAAAAAAATAAAGAAAATTACGAAAAAAGGGAAGGGGAAAATATAAAAAAGGATGTTAAATTTTAAAAAAAAAGTTTGGGGACTACATATTCTTTTTGTACTTTCGTTATATTAGTTTTAAAAAAAAATTGTGTTTGACAAAAATTGGTGCTATCAACCAAAAAAACCAAACTAAAGGAAGTTAGAAAGATTTTTGGGCCCCAATTTTGGTTTTTGTTGGAAAATTTGTTTTTTCGGGGAAACATTTTAATAACTTTCCGTTTTTGTAAAAACCCCTGTTTTACTTTAAAAATTTGTTTTTTTGTTTTCCCGGTTTTAAAACGTAAAAATTCGCCCCACAGTATTGGTTTTTAAATCGGCGACTTTTCAACCCTTTTTATTTTTTGGGGAAAAGGAAAAACCTCTTTTGTCCCCTCCGTGCTTTTTATTTTAAAAAGTACAAAAACGGGCACCTAAAAACAAAAACGACTTTCCGTAAGTTTTAAAGGCGGATAGTTTCCCTCCCTGAAAGAACCCAAAGCCCCTTTGTAAAATTAAAACCCCACGCGGGGGGGAGGGGAAAAAGGGGTTTTAAAAAAGGTCAACCAAAACCAAAAAACTCCCCTTTCGGGGCACGGACGCCCCCCTTTCTACACTTAAAAAAAAGACAATTTTAAAAATTTTGACAACATGCCCGGGGGGAATCTTTTTTCGGTTTTTAATGTAAATAAACCCCCACTCTTTATTTTATTACCCCATACATTTTAATTTTGGGTTAACGTTTTGGGGTTTCGTTGACCCGGGGAATTAGGGTGCACGAAAAAAATTTTTGAATTTTACAAAAAAAAAGGGAAAAAACAAAAAAGTTTATAAAGGGAATTGGGTTAAAAATCTGGTTGGCTTGATAAAACCCCACAAAACCCCAAACCTTTTCATTTTTGATACTTTCTGGAGGGTTTTGGGAAATCTTTTATGTCGAAAAATTTTCGGGAACGTACCCCAAAAACCCTGGCAAAGGGGTTAAACTAAATGTTGAAAAATGGCCCCAAAAGGGGGCTTTTTAACAAAAAAGGGGGGAAACCGTTTTGCCTTTTTGGAAAAGGGGGTTGGTTTCAAGGAAAAAAAAATTAAAAAGTTTATTTAAAAAAATTAAATTTTAAAATTTCCAAAATATTTTAAAAGCGTTTTGTGGCCCTTTCCCAAAATAACTTTTTAACGGTTTTAAAAAATATCTGGCCCGAAAAGCTAAAAATAAAAGTCTTTTTTTGATTTTTTTTTTGGGGAACCCCGAATGAAATTTGTAAGATTAAAAAAAATTTTAAAAGCTACAAAAAAAAAATTTTAAATAAAAATTTTGGTTTAAAAAAATTGAAATTCAGTAAAAAATGTTTAAAATTTAAGGAAAAATTGGTCTAAATTTAAAAAAGGGCCTAAAGTACAGTTTTATGACATCTTTTATGTATAAAAAAAACCAACGGGGTATTTTAAGGTTTTGTGAGAAAAACATTTCTTTTGGGGGCATTTATTAAGGGTTAAATAAAACCCCAAAAAACATTTCCATTTTAACCCTATTTGACTAAATTTTAAAACCCCAACCCCAAAAGGCCAAAAACAAGGTATAAAATTCTTTATATAAAAAAACGGTTTGGGAAAAGGGAAACTAAAATATACCAAAAATTGACAAAAGAAATTTTTGGAAAATTCCGATGACCTAAAATAAATAAGGGTAAAACCAAAAGGGGGTCCCCCGGTGTTTTACTTTAAAATGCAAAAAACCTTTTGTTTTTTTTTAAAAATTTAATATTGGGGCCTGGGGTGAAATAAAATCAATGTTCCATTTTTCTTTTTTTCTTTCTTTTTTTAAAAAATTAAAAATTAGAAAATTTTTTTCCAAAAAGTAAAAATCTTTGGAAAACTCAAAAATAAAAATTAATTTTTGGCAAAAATGCTCAATTTGGGGTTTTCCAATGGGGGCCAAAAAAGCACAAAAAAAAATTTTAAATTTGTTTTTCAAAAAAAATTTTTAAAAAAAAATTGGAATATTTTAAAAGTAAAAATTCGCTTATAATGGTTTGGTAAAATTTTGGAGGGTTTCATTGTAATTTTTTTTAAATTAACAAGTTAAATGTTTTGGTTTGACTTTTATTTTTTAAAAAAGCCCAAAAATTTAATGTTTATTAAATTTTTGGGGAAATCCCTTGTTTCATGTGGTATTTTGAAAATTTTTGAAAAATTTTGAAAAAATTTAATTCGTTACCCCAAAACCCCCTTTTGGGGAATAAATGTTGAAACCTTTGACTGGTTCAAAAATCTTAAAAATATTATGAAAACGCAAATTTTCCAAATTGGGAAATCCCAGGGGTACAAATTATTTTTTCTTAAAGTTTTATATGAATTTTTTATCACCCCGGTTTCCTTTGTACAAAAGGGAAACAAAATTGTTTTCCTTTTTAAAAGGGATTCGCCACAAACAAAAAGATTTTAAAAAACACCCCTAACTTAGAAAAATCTAAAATAAAAAAACTTGAAGAAAAAATTAAATTAATTGTCATCTTTAATTTTAAACCCAAAAAAAATCGAATGTATTTTCCCCCTTTTTCCAAACCCCAAAAAAATAAGATGAAAATGGGGGGCCGGGAAATTTGGTTTTTTTTTAAATGTCTGTTAAAAAAGGGTACAGGGGTCTCTTTTCCCCAAATCTTTAAAGGGCCCCAAATCCCCTAAAAAGTATTTTAATTTTTCCAAAAAATTAACCCCAGATTTTTAAATTTGAAAAATCCAAAGGAACTTTTCAAACAAAACGGTTTTTTGAATCAATGATTCCCTAAAGGAAAATTTCCAAACCCTAAAGGGTTTTTGGGGGTTCCCCCTAAGACCCAAACATGTCTCAATTCCCCAAATCATTCATGCACCTTTGGTTTAAAAAAAGGGTATCATTTCCCACGTAACGGCAATTTGAAAAAAAAAGGTCCAAATTGTTTTTTGGAAAAACCCAATTAACGATATGAATTAAAAAAAAGCCCCAAAACAATAAAAAAATTAAAACACAAAACGTTTTGAAAATCAAAGACCCCCAAAAGGAAAAATCATAAAAAATTTTGACCCAAAATTTAAAAGGGGAAAAAAAAAAAAAAAAGAAACCGGGGCCGAATCAAACCTTTCCCAGCTTGTTGCACAACCTTTACCCCTGCTGGTACAGTTTAAATTCCTTAAGAAACAAAGGTCTTCAAAAAAAAAAATTCAATAAAATAGTTTAAATCCAAAAGGCCCCCTTTTGGTTTAGTTTTGATTTCTGTTAAAATAAAGTTGTAAAAACCCTGTCTTTTTTGGCCCCAACTGAAAAATAATTCCCCCTTGCCCAAAGGGAAAACCAAAAAAAAATATTAAATTTAAAAATTTTTTGAAAATGCCTAAAAAAACTTTTTTTCGTGGGGAAAACTTTTTAAAATGCTCTGGGGTAATAAACAGGTTAAAAGTACTTTTTTTTCAAAAACAAGGAAATTTCTTTAAAATCTATAAAAAGGAATTTTAAAACCCTAAACAATTAGAAAAACAGAAATGAAACACAAAATTCAAACATATTATTTATTTTATTTTAACATCTTTTCTTTACTTTCTAAGGGGGCATATTTTATAAAAAATTTTTAAATTTTAAAAAGTCAAGCAAAAACAAAGAAACTAAAATTTAATTTTTAAGTTAAAAAACCAAAAACAATAAAAAAATTAAAAATGAAAAACTCGTATTTTTTAATTTGGGGTTACGTTATGTTGCTTATTCACTATATTTATTAAAGCAAAGTTCTCATTTAACTCATTGTGCCTATATTTACAATATCAGTTTTACATAACATCGGACAGTTTTTTTTTAAGGCAAACTTGCTTTTGCAAACGATACACCACTTTGTTTTAGACAATGACGAGAAAATAAAAGTTCATGTTCCTTATTTACAATATGGATATCATTATATCCAAAGACATTTTAGGATTATATAATTTTCTTTTCAAGTGCCCTTATATCAGCCCTATGGGCCGCAAGGAGTGCCTTTTTTCTTTCATCACATTCTTTAACAGAGCTTTGATCCACAGGAGCAGCCATGAAAGCGTATAGCTCAGGGAGTTGTTTCACGCTCTCGTCAAACGTAGTAACTACACATAATCCCAAATGAATTCCATACCTAAGGCAAAAGATAAAAGACAAAAGAACATTATTTCTTTTAGACAACAGCGTTTTAATAGTTTTTATTGGTATATCTTGCACTGTAATTGTCTTTCGATGAAACAACTATACAATATAAACTTATGTGTAATGTGTAGAAATTCCAAATTGTCGTCATTATATTATTAATATTATTTAACGATACAATCACATATTTTAAAAATGTAATGTTTTTAGGTCTAACCTGATACATAAAGTTTTTATATCGGGCTTTTAATTAAGAAATTATTTTTTAAACAAATATTTTTTTCCCAAAATTCTAAACGTTTGATTGACTTGGGGAAAAAAGAAATGTATGGATATCCCTTTTATTTTCAAAAAATATTTTTTAGGGGAAATTGGTATTTTTTGAAGGGTTTGGCCCCCTTCTTTAAAAATTTTCAAAAAATAAAAAAAAAGATAAAGTGGAAAAAAAAAAATAATTTAAAATTAAATTTTTCACTTTTTTAAGTATTTGATTTGGGTCAAAATTTCGGCTAAAATAAAAGGGTCATTTAAAACTCTTTTGAAAAAATTTTGACTCCGCCCATGTTGTGTTTTTAAAGTGTTGTTTAAAAATTTTGGCTGAAAAATCCCCTCCCAGAAGGGAAAAAAAATTTTTAAAATTTAAGCTGTGCAATTTTTCCCTATTTTTCTGTTCCCAAACCTTTTTTTAAGATTTTCCTCTTTCATAAGATCCGCTGTTAAAAAAATGAGTTGTTAAACAATTTTACTTTTTTTTTAAAGTGAGTGTTATGGCGTAAATTGATAGAAATAACAAACTTTTAAATTTAATAGAAAAAATGAAATTTTATAGATATTAAAATTAATAATAATTCATAATGCTTAAAGGCACATATGCCTCATAAACCTTTACTTTTTTCTTAAGAAAAGGCAACGTTTAAGTGATGATAAATACTAATGACCTGAAGAATATAGCCCTGAATGAGAAAAAATTGATCATTGATTGTAGCAAAATTTAAATAGAGTAGTATTTTGACTTCCTTTCAAAATACTGAATAATTATAACTGTACTTATTACCAAAAAGCATTAAAAGCGAAAGATTGTTCATGTATTTGGCCAATAAGGTTAAGTGGTTATGTGGAAAACTATATCTGAACAAGAAAAATATAAATGTTTAAGACATAAAATAAAAAAAAATGGCCTTTAAAATGTATTTTAAAAACATTTATCAATTGCTAATTTTCCCATTGATTTAGGGCACATTTTACGGGTTACTCAATGGCCAATCACCTAAAATATTTATTTTGTGTCTGTTGCTATGTGGGAATAAGTTAAGTTATATTGATTTAATATTTCGTAGGGATGTCAAAATACAAACACTTTGTTTACATTTTGTTACTGTTATGATAAATATTTTCACAATTGGCGCCCCTTTCTTCAGGAAATATGCATCCAATATGCTTTTAAACCATTATTTAAACATTTGCTATTTCTATGTAAGGAAAATTTTGAGGTATGGTTCTGCATGTACTCGCAAGCATCTTAAATAATGATTTAATTGCTGGCTTCCTTGTTGTTTTTTTTTCAATTCAAACAAGCTTTTTACTACTTGCATCGATTGGGTGATTGTTTTCTTTGGACATAACAAGACTGTGAATTAAAATCGTTTTAATTTTTTTCTTTCTGATCAACATCTGAACGTAAAAAATAAAACATTTACCGCTAAGGGCTAATCTTACCATAGCTGCAAGACCTTCTATAGTTTCTTCTTTCATTCTTGCCATCCGCCTCTCATTTTCTTCGATTCTCTGTTGTTCCTCATCTATATCACGTTTGGTTTCTGCACTAGCGTTTAGGGCTTGTTCGCTCTAAACATAAAGTTTTATTTCACACCTTATAAACAAAAAGGAATAAAATTTCAAAGTTTGAACCATGTGATGTTCCGCTAGGAATCATTATCTGATCCAATCATTTTAGCCTCGTTTTAAATTTCATACCAGCGTTGTAACTTTTTATAGTAGCTGTGTTGCATCTTTATAAAGCAGTTGTGTTGTAACTTCATACCGCAACTGCATTGTAACTTTATACAGCATCTTTGTTGTACCTTAATACAGCAGCTGCTTTGCAATTTTATACAGTAGCTGCGCTGCAAGTATATACAACATATGTATGGAAATGTTATACAACAGTCGTGTTGCAACTTTTTACAGCAGCTGTGTTTAAACTTTCAACAGCGATGTATTGAAACTTCATGCAGCAGCTCTGTTGTAACTTTATACCGCAGCTGTGTTATAAGTGCATACAACAGCTGTGTTGTGAGGAACACAAATCTTATCATTTACAAATTTAATCTTAAATTGCTTTGGAAAACGTCTAGTTCCGGTATTTACGCCAAATTTAAGTAAATACAAGCTCGTCATCACAACAAATTGTTTAGATATTATTTCAAACTAAATGAGTACAACAACTTTTCCTAGTCACTTACCGCTTATGTCAGTGCAATGAAATTCATAACGAATTACGAGCAACGATCAGACATATTAAAATGACTTAACTTTGCAGATCAGTTAAATTCACCAAAACAACACATATTTCTTTAATCTTAATTAACTAGTCTCGACTGTTGTCTTCATCAGAATAACATACAAAGTATTTGACGTCACGTCCGTTAGGACGCCAACGTCAACGTGACAAATTTGCGCAAAAACGTGAATGTAAAGTAATTAACAAATAGATATCGATCAAAAAGATACAGCGGGTATTTTTAATAGAACTATATTTCTACAATATAAAGCAGAGAAAGAATGATAAAACCCAACATACATATATGTCAAAATATATAATATAATTTTATATATACATTCACAGGGAATTAGCGAGAAAGCATTACTTTAATTAGCCAGCAAGTTATCTACAATAATAAAAAAGATAATAATAATAATAACAACAACATTATCCATTATCATCATCATCACCAACACCAATAAAAAAAATAATAATACTAATAAAAATAATCACACCAGTAATAATAATAATAATAATAAAAATAAATAATATATTAAAAAGAATTGTAAAATAAAATCATAAAATAGAAGGGGAAAAATATTTTTTCAAAAATAAAGGGAGGTAATAAAAACAGCAAAAGGTACAAGAATAGACAATTTGCATAGAATAATGAAATTTTTTATGAAATAAAATGATATAAATAAGTAAAAATAATGAAGAAAAGTGTAAAATAATAATAAGACAAAACATTAAAAATGCATAGAGAAAGTTTTAAAACAGTTGCTATATACTTATTATTGCCTACTGGTGTTCATGCCAGAAGGAAACCAGTATTAAGTCTGTGAATCCAAGCTGTTTCACGGACGACTCTGTCCATATCATTGTCAACAATGTCAATAGGCAAAAATCTGAAGTCTACCACGTGTTGAAATGTGTTGCAACACTAATGGCATACACATGGTCACTGAAATTCTTAATGTTAAATCTGTGACTATTCATTCTTTTTGACACTTATTGTCTAGTTTGGCCCACATATTGCATGTTGCATTTTTACAAGATATTAAATAAATAACATTATTAGATGTACAATCTGTATTTAATTAAAGACGATATGTAGAAAAACTTTCGAAAAAACTATCAGTTTCTACGATCCTTGTACAATTTAAACATCTAGGCCTGGAGCATTTGCTAGAATGGGCGTTTACAGGGCCAGGGAATTTTGTGGGATATGTAGACCTGACTCAGAAATCTTTGAGATTTTGACCACGCTTATAGGCTAACACGGGTCTGTATTCGTGCATTTGGCGATAGCTTAAATAAATTCCAGTATTTTTTTACGATACTGCCAGTATGGGGAAGAGGCGGACTATATTCAATAACAAAAGGTACAATCTTTTCATCAGAGGAGTTACCGTTGTATACAAGGCCGGGCTTCATCTTGAGATACATCACGTACTTTACCGAATGCGTCATCAATAACCTTATCAGTGTAACCTCTAGAAATGAAAAATCCACGGAGACTGTCCAGTGACTTAGCAAACTGGTCATCGTCCGATATAATACGACGAGAGCGCTTAGAATACCATTTTTACATGTTTGAGTAATCCAGGTATTGGTGGATGTTGGTATTTTTAACATTGACATTGGTACAAATATATATAAAACAAATATATATAAAGAAGAAAAATTCCATTTAGATGAATTGAAATTATATCCCTGCGCCACTTATGTATATATTATTTCTATTTCAGCTCGTTCATGTATTTTCATAAAATATCGCAATCGAATGTTAGAATACATGTACAAGTTAAGATATGACAATATCCTTTACCCGAGTCTATCAATTTCAACTGTTTTGATTTTTTTTTTCTTTTTCTTTATTCTTTGGCTCCAGATTGGTCACGTCCTTTTTCTCCGATTCTAATTTAAGTCTGTTCTGCTGCATTTCAGATGAAATTTCACTTTTTCTGGTTTCAATATCTTTGTTTTTCTGGACAATATTCGATATCTCATCATTCACGGCGGTCTTTATATTATAATATCTTTAAGAAAAAAATTGTTGGTCAATCATCATGTATAAAACCATGCCATTTAAGGTTACAGGCAATAATAATAGAATAGTCTAAATATCAAATTTCAATGGCTTTAAGCGAAATTCAATTTGTCCTAGCATAATTGTGCTTACAGACAGACATTCATTATTATAGTACTTAAACTGTTTAATGGTACAATGCTACTTAGATGTAAATATATAAATATATGTTTATATGTGTGCATTTCTGAAATCAAATTGTCTGTCTAAATTCATGATAGATATACCTATTTTGTAAGTAAAATTGTTTATTTTTTCAGCCCTTTTTAGCTCGACTTTTAAAAAAGAAAAGAAAAAAAAGTAGAGGTATTGTGACAGACGCGGCAGCGTTGCCGTTGCCGGTGCCGTTGCCGTCCGCAAACTTGTACCTGGATCATAACTTTTTTAGTTCTTTTATTAACTTTGCTATTATTGATTCATATTATAACAGACCATTCTTAAGGACAAGACCTTGTTGTTTATTAAACCCAAATATTGACTTTGTCTCTTTAATGACCTTGACCTTGAAGGTTAAATTAGTAAATTTTCTCGGATTTGTGCATTAAAGGATCATTCATTTTTTATTGGTGTGTGTGTGTGTGTGTTTGTGTGCGTGTGTGTGTGTGTGTGTATATCTATATATATTGTATATAAATATCTATCTATCATCATCATCATCATCATCGCCATCAACAACAACAACAAAATTGCATGTATCTATTTATAGAATTGTATGTATCTATTTATAGAATTACGTGTTTCTATTTATAGAATTGCGTGTATCTATTTTAAGTATTGCTTGTTTCTATTTATAAAATTGCGTGTTTCTATTCATAGAATTGCGTGTTTCTATTTATATAATTGCATGTTTCTATTTTTAGAATTGCGTGTTTCTATTCATAGAATTGAGTGTTTCTATTTATAGCATTGCTTGTTTCTATTTTTAGAATTTCGTGTTTTTATTTATAGAAATGCACGTATTTATTTTTGGAATTGCGTGTTTCTATCTATAGAATTGTGTGTTTCTATTTATAGAATTGCGTGTTTCTTTTTTTAGAATTGCGTGTTTCTATCTATAGAATTGCGTGTTTCTATTTATAAAATTGTGTATTTCTATTTATAGAATTGTGTGTTTCTATATTTAAAATTGCGTGTTTCTATTTATAGAATTGCATGTTTCTATTTTTAGAGTTGTGTGTTTCTATTTATAGAATTGCGTCTTTCTGTTTATACAATTGTATGTTTCTATCTATAAAATTGCGTGTTTCTATTTTTAGAATTGCGTGTTTTTATTTTTAGCATTGTGTGTTTTTATTTACAGAATTGCATGTTTCTATTTATAGAATTGCGTGAATCTATTTATGGAATTGCGTGTATCTATTTATAGAATTGCGTGTTTCTATTTATAGAATTGCGTGTATATATTTTTAGAATTGCGTGCTTCTATTTATAGAATTGCGTGTTTCTATTTATAGAATTTCGTGTTTCTATTTATAGAATGGCGTGTTACTATTTTTACAATTGCGTGTTTTTTATACAATTGCGTGTTTCTATTTTTAGAATTGCATGTTTCTATTTTTAGAATTGCCTATTTCTATTTATAGAATAACGTCTTTCTATTGTTACAATTGCACGTTTTTTATTTATAGAAGTGCGTGTTTCTATTTATGGAATTGCGCGTTTCTATTTATAGAATTGCGTGTATGTATTTTTAGAATTGCGTGTTTCTATTTTTAGAGTTGCTTGTTTCTATTTTTAGAATTGCGTGTATCTATTTATAGAATCGCGTGTTTCTATTTAGAGTTGCGTGTTTCTATCGATAGAATTGCGTGTTTCTATTTAGAGAATTGCGTGTTTCTATTGATAGAATTGCGTGTTTCTATTTATAGAATTGAGTGTTTCTATTTTTAGAATTGCATGTTTCTATTTAAAGAATTGCGTTTTTCTATTTTTACAATTGCGTGTTTTTATTTATAGAATTGCGTGTTTCTATTTATAGAAATACGTGTTTCTATTTATAGAATTGCGTGTTTCTATTTTTACAATTGCGTGTTTTTATTTATAGAATTGCGTGTTTCTAATTTTATAAGTGCATTTCTATTTATAGAATTGCGTGTGCGTTTTTCTATTTAAAAAATTGTGTTTCTATTTAAAGAATTTCGTGTTTCTCTATATATATAAATGAGTATATTTATATCTATAAAATATATAGACAAAACTAATGTGACAAGACAGACCGATTAAATTTATAAAATGGAAACGTTAAGATTTATTCAAACCTTTCTTTGTTTGCTTTTAGAAAAAGTAAAAAGTCGAGCGTTGCCCCCGCCCGGCGGTGGCTCTTGTTTAACTTGTTTTGATAAAAATGTATTTCAACTATGATGCTCATAGAGCATAAAGTTGTCTAAGACAAGTTGTCGGCATTTTCATAATAACTATACTTGGCAAAATATATCGGGTCTGAAAGCATTGATGTACAAATTGCCGAGTGAGCGAAGAGACCCAATCTAACTTAAAGTATTTGTATTGAATGCTCTCGATAGACCTTGTTTCTTGAGAAATTTATGGCGTAAAGTGTTGTGCAAAAGATGTACAGTGATGCCCCGTGCTTCATCTCAAATATGCGCCATTTTTCTGATTCCTTTGGATCTTGGTTGAAATACCGTTATTGTTGAAATTTCACGGGATTTTTTATTCAAATACCTTTATTTTTGAAAAACCCTTAAGATCTCCGATTCAAAAGCCGGTAGTGTTCAAATTCCTGGGGATCTTTGATTAAAATACCGTAAGTGTTGAAAATTCCGTTAGATCTTTGATCCAAATACAGTCAATGTAAAATACTTTTTTTGGAAATTTTTATTCAAATATCGTCAATGTTGAAAATTGCGTACCGTTTTAGCTGGTGCTGATGACTTGGTGAATCATACATGTACTTTTCACAACATAAAAACAAGTCTACAACATTCAACTTATATTTTTGTTTGCGAGAGAAAACAGGCAGATGCATCTTGATAACAAGGTGTATTTAAAATCGTTGTGTAATGGCGATCTCTGATAGAAGTGAAAAAATTCCCCTAGTTCATTGTCAAGATTGATTTGTTTTATATTTTTATCGTTTTATTTTATGTTTGTTTCAGCAGCACGAATCTGATTGAATTCATTTGTATATCAGTGTTTTTGTATATTTAACTTTAATTTGCGCTTTATTTCATGTTGATTCGTCTACTTAAACTCAAATTATTAGTATTTAAGTGCGTCACACTTTTGTTTTATTTTACTGCGACGTCGATTATATGGTGACGTCACGTCAATTGATATAATTATATCAAGTTCGTGCCGTTGCTATATATATTGAGAGAAATAAAGAAACTAATGATGTTCGTTATTTGACGATCAGAAAAAAAAATTCGTTCCCGAATAAGAAGTTTCATTATTGTCTAAGAGATTTTTGCTGAAGGAGTAAAGCAAGTCTCCAGAGTTGAAGCAAGTCCAAAAGCGCAGCAAGTCTCGAAGTGCAGTTAGTCCAAAAGCGCAGCAAGTTTAGAAGCGCAGCAAGTCCAAAAGTGCAGCATTTCATGAGCACAGCAAGTCCAGGAGCGCAGGAAGTCCAAATGTGCAGCAAGTCTAGCAGCACAGCAAGTCTAGAAGCACAGCAAGTCTAGAAGCACAGCAAGTCCAAAAGCGCTGCAAGTCCTGAAGCACGGCAAAAGCATAAGGACAAGAAAGGCATTAATTCCTCTGTCTAGCAAGTAAGACAAAGTCACCTTTAGTAGTAGACCCACACAAACTAACGTCTGACAAAGTAAAACCGAGTGAAAAATATCAAGTCAACTTTTAGATATAGAGGAAATTTGTTTGTTGTGTAAGATGAAATTTTATTTCATCTCGTGAGCTTTAAAATTTTCTAAATTCAAAAATGGGCACGAGACTGGTGATGAAAGCTGGTTTCACTATTTTACGTAATAATAAGATTTGGGGCAACAAAACAGTTCGTCGGCTATGTATTGCCAAGCGGTTGACAAATGCCCATAAAATATGTAATGTTTCCAGAATACGTTATGTCACAACCACGTATTAAAGAGATGTTGTGTTACGAAATATTGAGGGAAAAAAAATAAAGTTCGTCCTTTGACTAGTGTAAGAGGCCTGGTTTTTTCTGTATGACAACGCTCCTGCACACAAAAGAGCTACTGTAAGTGATTATTTCTTGAGCAAACGAGTGTCCTTTAACACCCACTGTATTCTCCAGACTTGGCACCCTGTGACGTTTTCCCGTTTCCTAGACTAAAGAACAATTTGCAGGCCATCGCTTCAAGAGCAGAAATGAACCTGTCTCGACCATTGTTTACTAATTTAAATGTATATGAGCCGTGTCACGACAAAACCAACATAATGGGTTTGCGACCAGCATGATTTCAGACCAGCCTGCGCATCCGCGCAGTCTGATCAGGATCCATGTTGTTCGCTTACAAACCCTATTTCAAGTAGAGAAACTGATAGCGAACAGCATGGATCCTAATCAGACTGCGCGGATGCGCAGGCTGGTCTGGATCCATGCTGGTCGCAAACTCATTTTGTTGGTTTTGTCGTGACACGGCTCATATTAAGGAGGGCTATATAGAAAAAATGGATGTTAAGCTTCTGAATCTTTGTATCAATTTAGGAGGAAATTATGTCTTATTAATTATGTCTATTGAGAATTGTTTTTTATGCCACATAATTTTGATATTTTACATTATAAAGTTTAATTATATTTTGTTTTGTTCAAGGGTTATAACTGTAACAAACCAATTAAAACGAGAGAGTGACTTACTGATCTTTTAGCGGTAATTGTTAACGAATGATATTAAAATACATGCATCTCGATTTTTTACACAGTGTTTATTGTGTAATAATTAAATAGGAGGTAAGTTTAACACTCAGTTAGGAAAATAAAATGAGCCGCGCCATGACAAAAAAACCATAGTGCATTTGCGACCAGCAAGGATCCAGATCAGCCTCCGCATTCGCGCAGTCTGATCAAGATCTATGCTGTTTGCTTACAAACTCTATTACAAAATAGAGAAACTGATAACAAACAGCATGGGTCCTGAGCGCAGGTTGGTCTGGATCAATGATGGTCGCAAACACACTATATTGGTTTTGTCATGGCGCGGCCCATTAACACTTTATAAAACTTTAATATGTAACTGTCGGCTTTAGATAAGGTCACAAGCAGATTGGTTTCAGATTATTCTACTAATAATTGATTACTTCATTTATCTCTTAAGGTTAATTAAAATAATAGAATAATGATCTCAAATAAAAAGTTCTTTTTTATAACTCTTATCCTTAATATAAAAATTTACTTATTTAATTTTCAAACATAATATCATTTTACAGTTATCAATAAATAAAAGTAAATATAAGGAATCATTTCAAATAAAGTAATAAATAAAAACTATGCTATTTATTATATGCCTCACTGAATATGCAAATGCAAGCCAAATATCAAATATTATTCAATTTTACCCATGAAATATGGTGCTATATCTGTCAAATATATTTCATATTTGTTAAAAATAAATATGAAATGTAAATATGAAAGTGGGTGGAGTCAAAACCTATATTTTTTATACAAAGGGACTTCTTTCGCCAATTTGTTTCAAAAATTTGATAAATAAAAAACAACTTTTGTTGAATTTTGTTTGAAAACTTTCTACAATGATATAAAATGGTTTAACTAAGAAAATAAATCCGAACACCAATATCTTTAATTCAGTCATTAACGCTGTAGAGACGTTTAAAGAGTTGTTTATGTGACATCACAATGTAGCGCTAAATATCGCGTGGAAAACAAGACAATAATTATATTATTGCGCGCTGTACAATTGCAGTTGCGTAGAAAGCAAGGGGGTTCATAACCATTTTTCTTTGATAATGAAATTAAATAAAAAGGTTATTTTTTCGTTTTTCGTGAAATATGGAATATATTTTCACTCAACATGATAAAATGCCACATATTTTCACTCGCCGTCCCGGCTCGTGAAAATATTGTGGAATTTTATCATGTTTCGTGAAAATATATTCCATATTTCACGAAATCGAAAAAATATCATCTTAATATAACAACAATTAGCAATAATACTGAACAAATTGGATGTTAAAATATACAGTTATATCTTAAACAATTATTTATATGCAATACAAATAGCATCTTCAGCTTAAATGTTCATACTGAATTTTCAGTCTGTATTGTATCTGTATTTATGGCTAAATATCTGAAACGTGGCTAAATATCTGAAACGTGGCTAAATATCTGAAACGTGGCTAAATATCTGAAACGTGCGTGGTATCATAAATTCATAACAAGCTTACACACATTATACATGTTTGCATAAAGACGCAGAGAATATAAATGATACTTATAATACAAAAATAAATATGAGTCAAATGTATAAATGTTTGATGAGGAAAACAAAAATTATACTCTAGCTTGTTTTTTATTGCTTCGGTTTCCTTATCAGAATCAAAAACATGCGTTTTGCAGGTTTTGACAACTTAAAAACAAAACAAAGTAAACATTTGTTCAAAAGTTCAACATATCAACTTGCAAAAACCAATGAAAGACTTTGTTACTAAGGCTCATGTATTCAATACTCATGAAAGACATTATTTCTAAGGCTCACGTATAATAAAATTTTATTCAATACTTATTATAATACTTTTCACTGTTTTAAAACTGTTCCATGACAACTGTCGTATGAAAACATCTACGGAAATTTCTAAATCCAAATTTTATTCATTTTCATGTTTTAATATTGCATTCTACTTCAAAACTTTCAATGAACCCAAGATTTCTAATATTTCCCTTTGGGCGTTCCTATGGTATCGATGTTTGACAATTGCATATTTGTTATTTAAATTGCTTTTACCTTGTGCTAAGAAACTTTTTTTTTCATACATGTACAAGTAAAACCTAAAATGGTATTGATCCATGAAGGGCAATTGGATTATTTAAGAAATTGTACGGAGTAAAATACTGATGCAAAGGTTTAATAATACATTATACAACAGCATAAAAAGGCTGCAAAGCGGGATATCAATATTTACACATATTTACATCGTTTCTTTCACAATTTACCAGATTTTTGATAGCTGGTAGGTGATTTAAATCTGGACTGATCATTCTTGAAGTATTTTTACAGTTTCATAAGCATTAGTTACTTCAGAGTGAAGAAAACTCAAATTCTCTTGGTGACAATGTGTGTTTAAAAACGTTATGTCATGGCGATTGCTGTAGGAGAGACACATTTGCTCTAACTCAATCCACTTTAACTGAAATTGAAGAAAGTATGCACAAAGTAAAAAGGATTAAAATAATATATGCCATCTGTTTAAATTATGTTAGCAGAAAAGCATTAAAATATATAGACCTATCGCTCGAATTCCTTCACTGACTTTTTAATGTAAAATAAACAACTTTTTGGTGAACACAGAGGGAAAATATGTTTCGTTTTAAACTGTACCGAATAGGTTAACACACAGTAGTGTCAAAAACGTAATTGTAGGTTTTAAAAGAAAAGACTTAATTTACTTGACTTAGTCTAGTAATAGGAGATGCAGTTTCCAAACATCGATTGTACATTCTCTTATTTGAATTAGACATATTCAGAAGCAGTATCCTAGATTTCAATACATTTTTGCAATACAAGTTTTTTACCAAGAGATGAGCAAAGTACATCTCTTATTCAAATTAGACATATTTAGAAGCAATATCCAACATTTCAATACATGTTTTGCAATACAAGTTTGTTTTTATACTAGGAGATGAGCATAGCATATCTTTAATTAACAATTACTGCATAACTTGATATTTATATGTCATTCAAATATTTCTGAAATTATTAGCATTCATCTAGATAGACATATTTTGTACAAAAAAGCAGAAAAAAATCAATACAATTATTGAAATGTCTAAATGCTTGATTAGCTAACCTTTAATTTGCGCATTTCATCATGTGCTTCGTCGTGCAGTTCCTCTGGACATTCCAGGAATACCTCTTTTATGAGTTGAAAAGCGTCGCCTTGTAGTAATGTTCGATGAACCCCGTTCTCGAAATCCTTAAAAAAGTCCTTACATTTAGTTAAAACTTAAATGTTAATGACATTCAAACATATCATCATTTATTTGGATAAATAATAGCTTCAAAGGATTTAATTATGAAATATCTATCAAACACATGTATAAGCAATTCTGAGATAATATACCACTTTACCATTTTACCAGCCTTTTCGTAGAACAACACATACTTTTAGAACAACACATAGAACAACACATACGTTTTACCATCACATGTGTTGCACGATGCTGCTGATTATCAGAATAGATAGATGTTTTATCTCTAAATTTGTCATCACTAATTAAATTATTTCTCTGTCTTTCATTTACCTGTGCAATATAAATGGCACGTTCGAAGCCTGATATTGACTCTGTCAGAAGTCCTTCAAGGCTGGCTAGCCCATCACACGTCCTTGCCAGATGGTCTTAAATAAATGAAACATTTACAAAACAAAAACAAAACAAAAAACATAAAACAAATAAACAAAATTCAGTTGTAATGATGCGTATAAATAACCTCAAGACATATGTGCCATCAAATTCAAAACAAAATAAAACGCACTAAATTTGTGTTCATGAGATAAGTAGAAAAAAAACATACCGATTTTTGTTTTGCAATTTCTAAGCTCGATAGTTTTCGTACACTTTTTTGATTCATACTCTGCCTTTAATGTCCGCTTTCTTTGAGCCAGTTCCTTCTTATCCCGTGCACTAACTTTAAGGCTTGCAGCAGTACGCTCACAATCATTGGCGTCATCAAAGTTCACGGCCATGCCAATACCTGCCGAGACCAAACCTGCTCCAAGTGAAGCACCCACTGAAAGTCAATTTTGAAAAATATTTTAGCTGTAGCGACTAGACTTCATACTTGTTTAAATGGGGTTCACCTAACGTTATATTGACCAATTAGTCAGTAATCTAAAGTTGGCTTGTTTGGGGCTGACTGAAGGTCATTATAATGTAAGTGTATCACACATACAACATTGTAAGTAAAATATTCTCGGTTTTTTGTTTCATTTGTTAGTTCGTCGATTGATTTGTTTCTATGTTGTTGTTTAATTATGTTTGGTTGTATGTTTTATCTTTTACAGTAAAGACTGTCTTAGTTACCCCCTGTTTATAGCGAAGTTCTGTTTGTAGTGACCATAGTTAGGTGCGCCGAACAGTATTTACAATATAAATGGTCTGTATGTAGCGCCTCCCTGTCTAGTCCGTACAACGACCATGATTAAGTCACCCATTGCGGTATATGAGCCGTACAAAGCGATTTTGCAAGGCTTGAGCTAGGGGGCGACTTGGGCGAAGAAGTCGCCTTCGGATCAGCGACTTCGCCTAAAACAACTTATTTACGCCAATAGACCTGTTAACAATTTGTTTACCTCTCAATACAACCAACTACCGTTACTCCGCTAGTTAAGAACGCGTGTCAACATCAACAAAGTCTAATACACGCCGCAAGGCAAGAGTTCACTATATTATGTATTCATGCGATTGACGAATCAGAACGTGCGTTGTATCTACGACAGTTTGCATTGACCAATCGGCGACACACTTATACACTGTGGCTGTGTGTTGACAATTACACAAAATGGCCACAGATATTCAATCAATTTTCGCCGATTGCATGATTAAAGACACCTGCATATACATAATTGCTGCGGTGTTTTGGTGAGTAAAGATAAACAATGCCCAACGTCTTAAAGGTGTGGTTATGTTCGAAAACTCGATTGTTAAATTCTTTTTCGAGGTACTAATCGGTAGAAATTATGTACAGTTTTGTATCCAATGTTTTATTGATACAGTGATTTCCGTAAAGTTAACAGGCTGATTATACAAAATTAAAATGTCTCTAACATTCTGGCTTGTGGGCAGATTATAGACGATGACCAGCCTGACTCATTGCCAATATGGCAAGTGGTGCTGCTCTGCTGAATATTGTTACCAACATACTCACTACAGGTATACAGTATATGTAAACATTGTGTTTGCTATTGGTATACATTTATGAAAAGAATATTAATAGTAGAATTGTTTTATTTGAAAAGTGTTTCTTATTTCTTTTCTGATTTATTCCTAGCTTATAATTCTTCAGATGACGCCTTATATATCTCCCAACTTCTCCCTAAAGTCTCGAATATATCTAATAATGAAGGGACTGTCCACAGTGACTCCCTGTCTATAATGACCTTTTTTCTTTCTCCCATCGAAGGTCACTGTAAACAGTTTTTACTGTATTTGTAACATTGCGATCTCAATCAGAACAAGAAACTGTTACTGGTTTGAAAAGCATGATGCAATCCACAATGTAATTGGTATGGGTTAAATTTTCATACGTTGCTATATGAGATGTTGCTTTTGCTGTCATAATAATAAAAAACTTTACAAGTACACTTACATGTAAGTGGTGCAAACAATTTTCCTACTGACAGAGATCCATAGCCCCATAACAATCCCTTTTCTTTGTGTTCCTCTAATTTATGTCGAAGACCTTTAGCTCGGTCTTCGAGGTCAACAGCACCGCGTTCCTCATTGTAAGCTTCATCCTCGTATTTTGATATTTCCTTTTGTGTAAGTTGAATCTGCTTATCTAATTCATATACTTCGGTCTCAGCTGCAATGATTTCATTTTCTATTAATTTCATCGCACAACGATTGATACCAACACAATTATTGATGCTCGATTTTATAGAAAAAATTTCGTTTGTGCAAGTACGAAGATCACCTATAAATGCAAGTAACGTTTGTGACAATCTTTCAATATCAACTCTGCTGGGACAAGACACCCGTGAAAGCTTCTCCTTTTCTTTTAATACATCACTTCCGGTAACTGTAAACGCCTTGGTTACGGAATTACAAACCCCCTCTGCTTTCTGGTGAAGTTTATTGATTTCAGTGTTTGTAGATGAATCATTTATATTTCTTGAAAGTTCCTGTAGCTTATCCGGTAAACATCTGATTTTCTGAAAATAAAAAGTGTTCGAGTGTAGTTGAATTGAAATAAACTAAATAAATATTCATTACCCGTCCTGAATGAACATGGCGTGAATTATAACAAAGATCTTTAATTTTTCATATACATATGTAATGTACATATCATATGTTTTGAACATCTCATGTGTATTATAAATCCCGTTTATGTGTCAAATAGGTATACTCTCGCCGCACGAACAAATAGAGAGAAATAACGACAAAATTGTCAATGTTGCAGGCTCGGTTTGATTGAGTCTGTTCCTGAACGGAAACGGAAAATTCAAGTTACCGTCCACGCCCCCTGAATAACTTATCACAATCGTATGTGTTTTTATTTCGATAAAGTGTCAAAAAAGACAGTAATATTCTACACCCTTATCTTAACCATCATTATCAAAAACATCCGTAAAACCACCACCATTATCACCACAATCACCATCACCAACATTACAACAATTTAAAGTATTAAATGATGATACTGAATGTTTAGGGATCTCGAGAATTTTGAAACTTTCCCTGTGACTGACTTCTTTTCCTTTTCACATACATAAATCGGTGCTCAATTTTAACAATCGGAAAAACTCGGCTATTATTCATAATAACTTCAGACTTAATATGTAAACCAAAACAGAGATTGTAATCTTTGATAATCTATAACGAATGTTTTGTTATCTAGGAAAATGAACCTTATTTCTATATTATGAAAATATGTCTCACAATCATAATTCAAAAATGCTCACTGATGTACAAATATAACAAATCCGTACTAGTGTTAGACATTTTGTACTTTCGGTGTCTACATAAATTATATTGGCCGAACTGCATCTAAAATCAGTTTGACTTCATGTAAAAGCAATAGGGAAGAACTAAATTTAAGACAACATTTGGTTGTAATACGAATGTTAATTATCTATCCCTGTATTCGGTCAGTCACACTAGTGAAAGTAACAAAAAAACTTATATATATTATACATGTACCAATAAAATGACCTTTTCGTGACCTTTTCCAGCTTTTATCTCTGCATTACGTCATCGAAATTTAAGCCGTGCCATGACAAAACCCACATAATGCGTTTGCGACCAGCATGGATCCAGACCAGCCTATGCATACATTTTTTTTACTAATTTGTGTAACTATAAACTGATGTAATTAATTAATTAAATAAGAACTCAAAAAAAATAGTTCAAATTTGATAGCCTTTCTTTATTAAGACTGGTAGTATTTAAAGTGAACAAGCAATCGTTTTGATATTTTTGTCAATTATACCTTGCATGAAAATACCATAAACAGTCTTAGATGGATGAACTCTAAGTTTGTTTTGTTTTCGCCATATTCTGAATAAAATGTAAACAATCTGTATATTGTATGAACACCTAATAATATCACGTAATTTTGAACTTGTGTGATAAAGATTTTATTAGGTTTCAAGATTGCTGACCCCTAATGTAATCTATGTTCAACTCTTGTTAATTTATTTTTTATTTTCTGTTGTACCCTTTGTTTATTATTATGACGATGTATTGTGATTATGTTATTTCACTGCCAGAACCTGTTTACATATCTGTTAACTCAATGAATTCATGTGTGCTTGTCTTTTATGTAGTTATGTTTATATGTTCATATGGGTTATACTATTTAGGCGTGGTGAGCATTTTTAAGTAATTTAATAACATTCAGCAGTTTATATGAAAACGCCCCGTTTATTCATATAGTAGAATGAGCCGTTTTTCAATTTATCATACAATTGTTTAATTCATATTAGTTATGACATTTTAAGCATTAAATATATAGAATTACAATTATCAGGTTTTGATTTTGTTTATGTTTCGTAACGATGAGTCATTTTATCTTTCCCTAGACCAATACTATTGGTCTCCTTTGAAAATATTTTGTTCCTGAGAAATAAAGATAAAACAAGACTTATTTATCATCTCCAATTATTTGCTCTTTACTTCGTTTCTCTATGCCTTCCGTATTATAACCCGCAGGCAGACATTTCATATTGAAAAAAAAACAAACAAAACATACATGTATTCTTAAAATTTTGTTTCGTTTATAACGGAAGAACAATATCTGCTGGTCAATTTTTTCTATAATCTGATTCGATAATCACAATCCGTCTGACCTATCAAACGCGTTGATTCATACCAAGGTGCGTGATGCACACAATCGCTATTTGAACGTTCGTGGTGGGTGCACAAAAATGACTTTTTAAATTTGACGAAACGGAAAAAAGTATCACCTTTCTATAAAAGCTAATTTGAAAGAGATGTTGCCGGTTTCACTCAAAGGAAGGGTCGATATACACCCCCCCCCCGCCTGAAATCTCAAAATTGCTTTCATAAAAAAGTATACGCTGTGCCTGTTCTGCTAAAAATTTGTCCGTTACGTATTTTTGGTTATAACAACGTTGTTAGAGTTATATGCCCTTCATATCAAAATTTACTTAAAGATCCTGTACGAGGGGAAGTCAGAAAATATCCGGACTTTTGACTCGTTTTCGAAAACCATTCAACATTTAAAAATAAATCTTTTTACTCTTTTTCAAAATATTCTCCACCTACGTCTACGCACTTTTGCTATCTTCATGGGAGCTTTTGTATTCCCGCTGTGAACCATGACGTAGACCTATGTTTTAGGTACTGTGTAACAGCAGATATCAAAGCCGCCCTGGTCTTAAATTTCTTACCAGCAAGCAATTTTTTCAGTTCTGGAAACAAATAAAAGTCACAGGGGGCAAGGTCTGGGCTATAAGGAGGATGAGACAACAATTGCCATTTGTAAGAATTGATAACCTCCACTGTAGCTCCGGCGGTATGGGAAGGGGCGTTATCGTGAAGAAGAAGGAGGACATTTTTCTGTGCTAACCTGGAACGCATTTGCTTCAGCTTTTTTCTGAGATTTTTCAGAATTACTTCAGAATAGTACTTGGCGGTGACAGTTTGACCTTTTGGCATGAAATGAGTAAGTATCATTCCTCGTAAATCCCAAAAGGCGACAAGCATGACTTTGCCAGCCGAAGGAAACAGCTTAAACTTTTTAGGAGGTGGGGAACCAGCTTGTTTCCACTGCTTTGACTGAGATTTTGTCTCAGGTTCGGAATAATGAACCCACATCTCATCTCCAGTGATAATGCGGTTCAAAAACTTATCACGATTAAAACGTTGACAAAAGCTTTAACATTTGCTACCATTGTTGGGGTCACCGCCTCAGCTGGACTCAGCTGGCCGCCCAGTCCTGGGCACAAACACTTGTTCTGCCTTCACGAAACTGAGAAACCCAGTTGTAGAAGGTTGAACGTGATACACATTTATCAGAAAATCTTTTTTTAAGCCTCTGAAAGATTTGGCAGGACTTTTCACCTTCTGCAACCAGAAACTTTATTACTGAGCGTTGTTCCTCTCACAAAGAGTCCATGATAGACGAAACACCTATCATATATCAGAGGGCTAAATACTGTGTATACACAACTATCATTGAAAATAAACTGACCACGTTATTGGCGAATGAATATACTGTCCTATAGTCCGAGCACGATAAACAGAACTTTCGTCATGTCTAAAATTAAAAGCACAGTCCATGAAAAGATTAACATAGGTAAACCACTGGTGATTAACCAAAGTATTTCAATTAAAGATATACAGATAGTATTTGAAGACAATTTAATTTAGACTGACTCTATAGCGTAGTAAGTTTAGCCACCTCTGCAAATGAAATTACTTGTAGGTTCGAAACCTCGGGGAAATTTTTTCTTTTTTTATTCCAGACTCACTGTAAAACACATACATATCAGTTTGACAATGTACACATATGAATATATAACTGTATTAACACAAAGACAAAATGACGCACCAGAATACAAGTCAAAGCAAAGAACGCGAATATCCCGTGCATAAAATATTTCACATATACATGAATAAAACTGAACAAAAGTTTCATTATTGTCTCTGCTTCAAAACTATTCAGACATGTTGAAAAATTTTGAGCCTCGACAAATTATAAAAAAACGTTTTTTTATTTTTTTTCGGCGAGAGAAAGATACAGGAGAGTTGACGATTCCTCTTACTGCGCCATACGACAGAACTGCAGATGTCTGCGGAGTCAGCATCTCCACTGTCAGACGTTGTGTCACTGCAAAACCACAGCTGCCCAAGAAAACCCGTACAGATGTATTGATGCTTTACGATTTCCAGCTCTGTGCCATCCGTCACTCTGTTTATACCATGTACAGTTCAAAAAAATTGCTTCCAACCCTGAGTAACATCAGTAAGGAGCTCGAGACATCAATGAATATAAGCATTTCAAAAACTCAGCTTCGTATGGTTCTGAAGTCTCTAGACTTCCGCTATAGACGATGCAACAGTAACAGGAAGCTGCTTATGGAGAAAACAGATGTCACAATACAACGCATCCGCTATCTGAGGTCAGTGAAAAAGTTCCGAGACGAAGGACGACCAATCGTATTTGTTGATGAAACATTCATTCATTCATCTCACTTCGTCTCGAAATGTTGGCAGGATAAAATCACTGGACTATCAGTACCATTTGGAAAAGGCGACAGGATCATCATACTGCACGCTGGTGACAAAAACGGTTTTGTACCCGCATCTCTTTTAGTATTTAAGGTCAAGTCATCTATTGGCGACTACCATTCACAGATGAATGCTGAAAACTTCCAGAAGTGGCTCCGGGAAATGTTGATTCCTAAGTTTCAGCCACATACTGTTGTGGTCCTGGACAACGCTGGATACCATAATATTCAGATTAAAAACCTGAATATTGTTGTTTTGTTAAGCATTTTATATTGTCACTTTTACATATAATAATGTATTCTACTCGTAATTACATTTTATACAAGCAAGAAAGATTTATATTAGTTAACTTTAAAGGTAAAGAGTGTAATATTGTTTTAGTTATCTATAAAGTAAATGCCTGTATAATAAGTATTTCTTATTTAACTTTCAGATTGACAGATGTCCCACATCTTCTTCTAGGAAGGCTGATATACAAGCGTGGTTACACCAGCACAACTTTACTTTTTCAGAAGACCTTCTTAAGGTAGAATTGTTAGCATTATGCAAGCAACAGCAAGTGAAACCAACATATGTTGTGGATGAGATGTTAAGGGCTCATGGATATAGCTCTATCCGACTGCCGCCATACCATGCAGAGCTTAACCCGATTGAACTCATATGGTCACAGCTAAAAGGATATGTTGGTCGGAAGAACTAGAACTTTCGGTTATCAGATGTACAAGACCTTGTTACCGAAGCTGAAGCATCCATTACATCTGAGCATTTGGCCGAGTGCTGTAGCCATGTGGAAAATATAGAAGCAGAGTGAAAACATCCAAGACGAATTAGACCCTGTCGTCCGATAGCAGCAGCTGTGATAACAGTGACGATGAAACCGACACAGCCTCAGAAACCGGAGACAGATGAAATTTGAAATGTTGTATTTATTGTATCTATTGCATATCTTGAAATACACTTCTATGAAAAAAAAAAGATTAGAAAATTTAAGATACTTCGCTCGAAAGTAAAATAATCATAAAAAAAACGAAAACAAAACTATATAAATCAAATTTAAATAATCACGTTCATATTACTATTCATAAATGGTGAGAAAAAAAAACACAAACCTCGATAAAAATTTGTACCTATAAGAGCTTGTCAGTATTGTGTCTTAAAACATTTTGTGATTGAAGTGCTCTACCGATTGAGCTATTACGGCAACTATTACTATCTATAACTATTATCAATATATTGGTTAATCAATCAGGAGATGTATTTATCCTTGTTTCTACACGTTGTTATTTGCACGAAATTTACGTGCTGTGTTGATATATAAGCTAAGGCGGTTCGCTAAAGTTAATCATTCGAGGATTCACATTGCATTGAATAGTCAATCACGTTTACAAGTTTGATATCAATGGCTGATAACGAAGAACTGCAAGACGAGCGAGCGACCACGTGGTTTATATTTGCAGAGATAATTCGGATAATTCTAGAGACGATGTTGTTTTCACAGTCTTTTGATTTGATGAGAAATTACTTTGACCAGCAATTTAATTCGCTAAAAGAGAGAGATTTTAAGAGAACGAAGTGCATACTTCTTCAATCGAAACTTTTTAAACGTTTTCGAGGAGATTGCAGTTCTTACACACGTTTCAAGTATAAAGGGAATCAGCGTCAACATACATTCAATTCTGATTTGATTCAAGATTTAGAATTAACTTCAGACTTGCTCAAGAAAGGTGAAAGGCGTCAGTCTTGTTTTGGACAGCCTCTGTGACATTCGTAAAAAAAAACTGAGTCGGCGCAAACAAGCTCATAAAAATTTGCAGACAAGTCACCCGCTGGTTGGGAACAGTGAACGAGTATTTATCAGACGAAACTTGCCAGCGATAGCGAGGATGACAAGAAGCTCCGTCGAGCGGAAAAACGGGCTCTTGAGAAGAAAAAACCACGCCCAGACCAAAAAAGCCTAACTCGAGCGTTTCGTTCACTTCTGGTCTTGTTTCTTCTTGTATGGACAGTCAACTCGGTGCAGCAGTACTTTCCCCGGGTAATTCTAACTACACCAAGTTCTTTTTCGTCAGTTTCGGCGAAAATTCTTCCTTCATCCAATGTTTCGCATGCGGCGGGATTGGACACACACCCGACCAGATTGCCCAAGCAAAAATGCAGGCCCCAAGTACAAAACCCTACTACACGTGGATTCAGCGGACTCTCGTGGCAAAAAGGTGGAAAGACTTTCCCCTCTCAAGTCGTCAAGCATCAAGGCAGGGAGTCAACAGAAGATAAATGATGAGTATTTTTTCACTGATTTTTGCATAATGCTGATTGTAAAAACTTTACTTTTTCATAGCAAGTTTTTTTTGAATACAGATTATCAAACATGTCCCGATAATGTAATTGCTCAGGCCTTCCGTCAAAGGCAGGCTTTTGTAAAAAATGTACAATTTTGGAAGAATACTTTAAAGGCCCATGATTTTGTTCTTGATATTATAGAATTTGGGGGTATAAGATTCCATTTTTAGAAACACCTTTGAGTTACGTTTTACGTAATAACAAATCTGCTATTCAAATTCCGATTTTTGTAACGGATGCTGTTTTAAGATTTGCTTAATGCGGGATGCATTTTAGAAGTACCCTTTTTAAACCCTATGTTGTTAATCCCCTTTCTGTTGCTATAAATAGCACTTGGCAAGGAAAAGGTTGATTCTGATCTAAGTCATTTAAATAAGTTTTTATTTGGAAGGAACATTTTAAGTTTGAAGAAAATGGAAAGTAGCTTTTGAAATGCTTTTTTAAAGATGGTTATATGTTTAAAATTTGACATAAAAATCCGCTTATCATCATATAGATATTTCACCTTTACATCAAAGTTTTCTGGGATTTTCTTGGGGAATATTAAAGGCAAGAAAAAGTATTTTGTTTTTACTGTATTGCCGTTTTGGTCTTACTTCTGCTCCATTGTCGTTTTTTTCGAAATGTTTATAAGAGCTGTAGTTAAATACGTCAGGGAAAATGGAGTTCGTTTAGTGCTTTTCTAGATGATGGATTGGGGGGTTAATAAAAAGTATGAGTTTTAACTCTTCAGGATGCTCATTTTTGTTAAATCTGTTATTTTACAAGCAGGTTTTATTTTGAATTTAGAAAAATCAATTTTTTATCCCTGTTCAAAACTTTGGAATGGCTTGGTTTAGTTTTGGAATTTATCTAATAATTCTTTAGGTATTTCTGAAAGAAGACTGAATAGCAACGAGAGAAGCTATTTCCTATTGTTTATCACATTTGACGTTTCTGACCGCTAGGGAAATCGCACGTGTAACTGGGAAAATTGTGTCGATGATTCCGGTTTTAGGCAATGTATGTAAACTCATGACTAAAAAATTTACAAAAATGGCTATAGAAGCTAGACAAAGTTGGGATTCGAACTTAAATTTAAGTCATGATAGCGGATGTTTATATGAATTTGAATTTTGGATGAGAAATTTAGGTTATTATCCAGTACGGGCCTGTATTTAGTAACTTGTCTCACACAATAACTATTTTTTCGGGATGCTAGCTCTTATGCCGCCGGGGCTATAATTAAAGGTTTCCCCCCGACGAAATCTGTCATATAAAATTGGTCGGAATCCGAAAAGTCTGAAAGTTCTACTTGCGGGAATTAACTGCTATCAATTTTGCCGTACGATCTTTTTTCAGCCGTTTGAAAGGTCACTGTGTTCGTTGGTGCACGGACAATCAAAATTGTGTCGTTATAATTGATAGTGGTAGTATGAAACCTAAATAACATGCTATAGCGTTGGAAATTTTCAAATTATGCCTTGAAGGTAACATCTCCCTTTGTTTGCAGTGGGTTCCTAAGGAAAGAAAATTCTGTTGCCGACGCAATCAGTAAAGTTTTTGATTGGGATGATTGGGGGAGTTTCCGAGGACTTTTTTAATTTTTTAGATAGTCTGTGGGGGTCCCCATACAGTTGACCGGTTGCTAATCATTATAATAAAAGATCTCCTAGATTTAATTCTAAGTTTTGGGTACCAGGGACTGAAAAATGTTGATGCCTTTTCAGTATCTTTGGGCTGAAGAAAATAATTGGTTTAGTTCCGCCGGTAAATTTGGTACCGAGAGTTATAAATTACCTGGTTTCTTGCGGGGCTGTTGGAACTTTGATAGTTCCGAATTGGCCCTCTGCAGCCTTTTGGCCGTTACTTTTCGGCAATACTAGTATTAAGCAATCTATGATTTTAGAAGTGCTCGAATTTAAAGCTGGTCAAGATATTTTTTATTCAATATAAAAACAAAAATACAATCTTTGGTTCAAAAAAGTTCACAAGCAAGATTTTAGCCGTGAGATTAGATTGTTTGCTAAATTATTTGTATTTTAAATGTCTGATATTCAAGTTTGACATTTATGAATGTTGTTGAAGTTTCTTTTCATTCCATGCATTTGTTAATTTTCCGGAAGTGATTTATGAGGGCCTTTTTGTTTAGGTCTTGTGTATAAGTTATTTGTCATTTTGTATTTGCACATAGATTTTAATTTAAGTCCAGGGCCACTTGGCCAGGACTTGTGTACGTTAGTTTTGCATTGTTTTTTTTTTAAGATATGTTCAGTCCAGGGCCACTTGGCCAGGGCTAGTGTACGAAAAATGTTCCATTTAGTCAAGGGTCACTGGACCATGGCATTGTTTTTATTTAAGATAGAGTCCAGGGCCACTTGGCCAGGGCTAGCGTGTGTAAATTTTCATTCAGTCAAGGGTCACTTGACCTGTTCTTATAAGATATGTATAGTCCAGGGCCACTTGGCCAGGACAAATGAGTTATTGTAGCCTTTTGACACGATTTGTATTTTATGTTTAAGTAGAACTTAGACGTATCTAATGTGATTAATTTAGGGTAATTTGGCCCAGGCAAAAGTTTAAAGATATTTTGTAAATAAGTGGTCTGGCAGGCCTGTTAATGTTTTATGTTTTTATGCTTTTTCTTACTTAATTCTTATTTGATCAGTTTTTTTTAACGATTTGAATTTATTATACATTTTTCAGATTTAATAATGAAACCGATTGAGTAATAAAGTGTACGGTGATCCAGAGTTATCCTCCCTGGCTGCTTCACTTCCGGAAGTCGCTCTTTCATCAAAAGCCTGTAATACGGAGTAAAAAATACCAGAGATCCTACAACAGTTGGAGTAAATGGGCCAGACAGCATGGTTTGGTCGTTTTCCCTGCCAATGATGTGGATTTTTCTTTATATTTAGTGTCTTTAATACAAAGTTGTAATTCTCCATCTACTGTGGATGAAGCATTTTATGGTATGAAATGGGCTAATGATTTAGCAGGAAATTTAAATAATCCGTGTTCATCCTTTTTAGTGAAATCAGTCAGGGAGGCTGCTCATAGAATTCTGGGACATCGTGTTTCTAGGAAAAAGAACCTGTTACTTGCCGGAAATACTTTTTAAGTTGGTTAATGTTTTTTGGTAATACTGATGTAAATTTATTTAATCTTAGAAATATATCAATGTGTCTTTTAGCTTACGCTGGTTTTCTAAGATTTTCTGAACTGATAAATATTTAAGCGTTCTGATATTCTTTTTTAAGACTGATCATATTGCATTGTTTTATTGATCACAGTAAAACAGACATTTATCGAGATGGAAGTTGGTGTTTAATAGCAAAGACTGGGAAATGTAACTTGTCCTGTTAACATGTTATTGCGTTATTTAACTATGGCAAACATTGATGAAAACTCAAATGATTTTATATTTCGTTCTGTTTACTTTTTTCAAGAGTTTCTAATTGTTATAAAATTAAGAGGTACTTCTCCATTGTCTTACACTAGAGCTCGTGAACTTATTTTAGATATGTTTGAGCATATCGGTTTGGGACAAAAATCAAAATTTGGATTGCATAGTCTGAGATCAGGTGGCGCTTCAGCTGCTTTGCCAATGCTGGAGTGTCAGATAGGTTATTTAAACGTCATGGACGTTGGAAAAGTTGAAAAGGCTAAGGACTCTTATGTTAAGGATTGACATTGATAAACGACTTTTAGTTAGTAAATGTTTAGGATTGTAATTTCGTTTTTCAATTGTTTGAGTAATATTAGTTTTTATTGTTAATTTTTGCCCCATTTGCCCGTTCTTTGTTAATTCGATCATAAATGCATTGTGAATGACTGATTCTACATATGTGTTTGTGTTATATTTTCTTAGTTTCTGTAGAATAAGGGATAAATGATTTATTTCCGTTTGAGCGAAAGCGAATTAGGAAATAATGTAACCTTTCATTTACCCTTTTAGCTTCAAAATAGACTGTTCCATACTATTAATAAACATGACGAAACTTCTGTTTATCGTGCTGGGATTATAGGATGATATTGTCCAACAGTATTGACCTGGCACTTCATTAACTTTCGTAAAGGTCATATGAATAAACATTGACCAGTATCTATCGAATATATCGATATATTTGCTAATATTTCTCGTCAGTGAGGTTTGGTGTATTGGTATAGATGTCGGACTACTGATCTGATGGTCTCTGGTTCGATTCCTTACCAACAGCAAGTTATTTTTTTTATTTACTTGCAAGAATTAATTTGAAATCGTTTTTATTCAGAACATCTGGTTTTAGAATACCTTTTAAGTGGTGTTTTATATACAATTATATTTTTTATTTCATTACCGTATCTTTCTTTCAACGGTTCTTTTTGTAACATAATGCAATTGATACATGTATGCTTTAGCGCATACACGCTATAAAGGCATATATTAAAATATTACATAGATAGTACACACAAAAAGGTTTGCAATAGGTTTAAGAGAGTGGCAATTTTAAAATTAAAATAAAATAATAACTTGAGCCTTTGTTTACATAACAAAGACCAATAACAATGCGAAAAATAGGATGGGCAGATCAATGCCACAACCTATAAAAATGAAAATAAAACTACATATTATCATATGTCTTGTTAGCGCAGTAGGTAGAGCAACCGTGTCAGTAATGTGTTTTACCCGTACATGCAGAAGTTCGACTACTGGTAAGACACATTTTTTACCTAAGAACAGACAATTGTTCAAAAAAAAATTCATATACATACATGAATATGAGATCGAATATTTTATTACTCTGCGATCAAAAAATACAAAAGAAAATAGAATAGAAATAAAATATATATATACTATAAAATATATATAAGAAGAAATCAAAAAGGAAAACGAAAAATAAATAAACAATAATGATAAAAAAACAGAGCAAGAAGAATAAACTGTGTTTATAAAATGGCACTACGTTGGGTTCGAACCTATGAGTTCAAAATATTAAAAGTTACTATAACTTCGATCTACCGGCCGAGCCATAACGGTAACATACAAACGACACAGTAAGAATTATGCTATATAGTATATGTAAGTGTTTACTTTTACGATACCGGATAAAAACCCAGATAACCCCGTTTTTGGACTTTCCCATGTACCGTTAAGACCATATTATTATCCTAGGACAGTAGTTTTCACCAAAATATAATGTGTGTATAGAGCTGCACGTGGAAAGAGAGGAGCATGAAAAGTCCGGATTTTTTCTGACCGTCTCTCGTATGTTTTGGTATTGAGGTTGTATACCACTCTAACGGGAAATTATATATGCATATAATTATGCTTATAAACCAATTTTCAAACATCGAAGAATATGTTTATATGTACTGAAAATATTTGTACATATTAAATGAAATCATTAAATGCATTCATTTCTTATTGGAAAATTTGACTTAGAATTTATAGAAAGCAAATTTCTAATAACCTCCCTTTATTTGAATGAAATATTAAATTCGGTAATATCTTTTTAAATAATGCTTTTTGGAACATACAATATTAATAAATCTTAATTTGAGCATCATATCTTTATATAAAACTATAATAAATGTGTTACAGGATCTGGCGCTGTTGCAATGTTATATTCATTCGCGTTGGGTTAAATAAATTTAATTTATATTTGTTACGAAAATGATAATGTACATACGACAAAATATAATCGGACTAATTTTTTTTTTCCAAAGTACAAAGGGTAATTTTAACTACATTGGAAGAGAACTATTTTGTGTCGCTCATGTTTGGAAATAGTAATCTCTTCGCCGTAAAGATTATCCTGTTACTAGATGGCCGTAAGCTATTATAAAATTGCAGATGTATAGGATAGATCATGAGTACCGGTTGGATGTGAGATTTATCAACGAGCGAAGCGAGTTGATAAATCTCACATCCAACTGGTACTCGTGAGCGATCTATCTGACTTAGACCACAGGTAGTTTTCTTTGTTTAATGTGAAGATTTAACATGCGTAAACGATTTTTTCTTCGACAATTGCATAGGGACATCCAAACATTTCTTACTCAATCTATTTGGCCTTATTGTAGGCAAACAAAAGCACGAGGAAATGTCATAATTCATGTTTTTTTTCATAAGTTACTGTATACACAATCTCATGAATGATAGATTTCACATTTCATAACAAAAGTGTAGTAAGAAGAAATTTGGGAAGAATTTAACATTTCTGAATGCGATATTATTACAATTTTGCAAGTTGAGAGATTTTGTTGTTATTCCAGTTGATTCTTCATTTAAATGATTAAATGACATAACACCGTACACAGCGCTTGAATATGAAGTCAAGAATCAAAACTGCTTACCGAAAAATACTCTTAGACAGAAATCATGGGCGATGGCTGCTTCTCAAGAGTGGGCTCTTGGAGAAACGGGCAGGTAACTTTCATTAAACGTTTTTCTTAATGCTTAAACAACCCTAGGGTTCAGAATATTGATTGGTTGTCCGGCTGAAGTTGAAAATATTTTACTTGACATATAGATTCGTGTTTTTATTCTATGCTTTATATATATCCTGCATTGTCTTTTTTACCTCATTCATGAACTTAAAAAATATTACAAACGTCCCTGTGAAGCCTTAAAGCATAGCATTTCCTTAGCGTTGCAAACGCAGTCCAGTCACCGTTCGGAAACTCCACCCTCTGCCCACCAGTGGAATCCCCTCATCCCAAACCGAAAATGAATGTACATCTACAGTGTCTGCTATTAAGAGTGAGCCAGGCATAATGAACAAGGCACAGTGCCTAAAATATTAGCACAAAAGCGGTCGTAAAATTTAGATACATAATAAAATTATACAGATTTAAATAGATTGATTAACACATTTCATTTCATTCTTGCTTGTTTTTTTTTTATTTACAAATACCGTAACTATTCTTGTCAAATGATGAACTGACGAAATAAATTGGTCAAAGGGCTTTTGCTATCTGTTAATTTTTAAGAAGGGAATTACACTATGAATTTTACTAGATGATGTATATACATATAAATTTTCCTCGTATAAAGCGTGCACATAACGGTTTTTTTTCTTTCAGTTGAATACAAACATGATAGTTATATCAAACACTTGACTGTGATGTGTGGGATATATCAAACACTTTTAAACTAATCTGATTGGCCGAGAGAAAACATCTGTGGTCTAAGAAATTTTCTTTTATGAGTAAAAATGAAAACGTGCAGAATTATCTCAGTATTCACTCATTAATTGTGTTAAGGTAAATTACCTAGAATTGCAAAAATTCACTTTCTAATTGCAGATAATTAAAAGAGTAGTATTGCTACCGGATTTTGTTTGAAATTAGTTGTTTCAATTTTGACTGCAATGTCTAAAAATGCACAGTCGTTGTTATCATTGCAGTACTATAGAAACTGACTTTAAGATGAAAACATGCATTCTATGAATATTTATTTTTATATTACCTGTGTCTTGTTTGAAGTCCATTCTTGTCGATGTGCCATCTCTGAAACTGTGTCATCGACAAACATTTCCGTTACTTTTCTATTCACGTTTTCTATCAACGGAACAGAATGCGTGCCACTTTTTTCAAATATTTCTGAAATTCATATTCTTGACATGGCATATTCAATTGTCAGGAAAAAGACAAGAATGTTGAATAGAATAATCCTTTAGTTATCAACAGGCATAAAACCGTTTACTATGAATAGATTAAAATAAAAAAAACAAGGGGCCATTGGTCCCAAACCGCTCACCTGAAGACATACTGTTATTTGTGTGCCACTTTTAACAATAAGGGCAAACTTTGAACAACTATGGCAGAGGACCTTTAGATGATATAATACCAAATATCTAAGCCCTAAGCATTGTACCTTCCGACAAGAAGTTTTTTTAAAGTTTTTACTATAAATATATAAGGAAAATCTATGACCCCTTGGCGGTGCCATTTTTGACCACAGGATATAATTTGAACAATCTCGGTAGAGTTCCGCTAAACACTGCTACATGCCAAATACTAACCTCTAGCAATTAAGAGTAGAAGATTCTTTCAATGTTTACTATATACATATAAGATAAACCTATAAAATGACCCCTGGTACAGGGCCAACTTTAACCCAAGGATTTTGATTTGAAAAATCTCGGTTGAAGTCTACTTCACAATGTTTCATGCCAAATATCTAACCTCTAACCGTAGTCAATTCAGATAAGAAGTTTTTACTATATACATACAAGGAAAACCTATGGTCCCAGAAGGCGGGGTCGATTTTAACAATAGGGGCAAAATTTGAACAAATTTCGAAAAGGACCTATAGATGACATTATATACCAAATGTCTAAGCTCTAAGCCTTGAACATTCAGGCAAGCAGATCTTTTTAAGTGTATATATATAAGGAAAATCTATGACCCCTATGCGGGGCCAATTTTGTCCCCAGATGACACATATTCGAACTTGACCTAGAAATCATCAAAACAACATTTCAGACCGATTTCTATGATATTTGGATAAAAACAGTGTTAACAAGGTTTTTCTATATTTGGGCGGTGTGACCTAATTTTTGACATAGACGTCACCAAAACAAACTTTCGTACCTATTTTAAAGATATTTGGATGAAAACAGTATCCACTACAGTGTTAACAAGATTTTTCTATTATTAGCTCCTGTGACCTAGTCTTTCATCCGAGATGACCCATGTTCGACCTCATCCGAGCAAATACCTAGACAAGCATCCTAACAATGTTTGATAATGATTGAGGCAAAAATGTGATCGCTGGAGTGTTAACGAACAAATGTGGACGGACGACGGACATTCAACGATCCTAAAAGCTCGCCATGAGCAAACTCAGTTGAGCTAAAATCATAACGGTACCGTTTAAATCATAGACAGCACAAATTTTTAGTGTTTCAGACAGTTAGCCAGTAGTAGTTGCCTTCACTTTCGCAATGAACTTATAACTTCTGTATATGTCATAGCAGAGGTACAGTGCAATGACCGTAGTAAGGATTACATGATCAATCACAACGAAAATGAACTTCACCGTCCGGAATTCGGAATCGGATTAACAGACCAATGCTTTACCTTTTGAGCTAACTGGTGATTATTGAGATTTAACACCGCACTTCCGTTCACTAGTTTCAATAAGATATTATTGACATATTTTGAATCTATACTCTGAACAGGATTATCAAATTAAATATTTTAAGTATCAAAAAGGGAGATAATTAGAAAATTAAACAAGAAGAGGTATGACTTTTGTACACTGCACTGACTGTGTGAAGCTTTTATCAAATTCCTTTAATATTCTCAAGTTATTCCAAGATCAAGCATTATAAAATATTATAAGGGGAGATTATTTAAAAACTTATGTTTTTTTTGACACTGTACTTTCTCTTTCTCTTGTCTCTACTTTTTGTAGTTTCAATGAGCAAATTTTTACTTAAGGGAGATTATTTAAAATATAAAACAAGGTAGTGTTATGGTTCTTTAAAATTGCATTTCATCTAAATGGTCTCTATCACTGTCCATAGTCTGATTACTATGTTTAAATACTTCCAACTTATACTTCGGACAAGAATGTGACGGAAGCAGTGACGGACGGACAGACGGGCGGATGGATTGAGGGAGGGAGGGGAGGGATGGAGGTAGGGAATACCACACGTACTGAAAGAGAATATTTTGGGGCAAAAAGATATATCCAGACCTGTCCAGTGCTAGATAATTTGAACAAGTGGGCCATGATGGCCCTTAGTCGCTCACCAGAAACAACTGTTTTTCAGTGTTAGAAATGCAAGTCAAGCTCAACTTTAACTTGCTCCTCTAGCTATATACTTTCACAACATTGATTGTTTTTTTTCTTCATAATAAACAATAGGGCCAAGATAATCCTAGATCACTTATCTGACCCACAATTCGTTGTCCACTTTATAAATGAAAGATTTTGTCCTAATATTTTGAAAGGCTTTTTTAAAAATATTTATGTTGCAATTGTGTTCCTATGAGACTATGTAGAATAAATGCAGAATAAATGAACAATAGAGCAGGGTAAATTTTGATAGGGCAATTTTTTTCATAACTTTTGTGAACGAATACACAAAATGTCACATGCAAAACATGTAAGATGTAGATGTTTGAATTATACAGTTGGAACAACAATTTTATTTTATATACATTCTATATGTTAACATTACCGTACCTTAAAATGACAATAGGTAAAATAATGTAAAAATATCAAAAAGAAGGCCAGTTGATATCAAGATCTAATTCACATTAAAAATTACAACCCTTGTCCAAATTACAATTCTGTATGTCAATAAACAAGAAAGTAGGTCAAATGATATCAAAGAAATCAAAAGCAGGTCAGCTGATATCAAAATTTAATTCAGCACCAGAAATTACACCCTGGGTCCAAATTTCATGTCTAAATGTCAAAAAGCAAGAAATAGGTCAAATAATATAAAAAATATCACAAGTAGGTCAGCTGCTATCAAAATTCAATTAACATCAGAAATAGCACCCTTGGTCCAAAAAAGTAGGTCAAACAATATAAAAAAATATAAAAAGTAGGTTAGCTGATACCAAAAATTGATTCACACCCTTGATCCAAATTCCATGTCTGTAAAACAAAAATCAAGAAAGTAGGTCGAGCGATATCAAAAATATCAATCGTAGGTCAGCTGATATCAAAATTCAATTTGGCATCAGATATTAAACCCCTGGTCTTAATTACAAAAATGTATGTCAAAAAAACAAGACAGAATGTCAAATGGTGTCAATAATATCGAAAGTAGATCATCTGATATCAAAATTCAATTCAACATCAAAAATTACATAAATTACACCAACCTCGGGTCCAAATTTTTAGTATATACATAAAAAACAACAAAATGTAGGTCAAGTAATATCAAAAATACCAAAAGTAGGCCAGTTGATATCAAAATTCAATAACAGATCAAATGATATAAAAATTTAATTATGCAAATGAAACATCAGGTTCAACAGTGTCCAAAAATTTATTGAAATGTGCTTTCTTCAAGTTTGAATCTAATTCAACAAAGATTGAAAAAAATATAACAATTTTTAACAGAATTAAATAAAAATAATGAGCATACAAACTAATATTTGTAAGTAAAGTACAGGAAACAAAAGTAATCTTTCTTTAGGCCTAACTTATTTTCCTGGGGATAATTCTGTTCACTGACCTAGAAATACAAATTCTAGAGCTGATTTAATGCTTAACATGATTGCATTTGTGAAACAAATCAGAACTTTTTTCTACACAATTGAACTTTGGCATTGTGCATGTCTAGTGAGTTTTGAGATCAGGGTCTTCTTTTAGCATGCAAAATGAAAAACTATGTGCAGTTTAGATACAAACCATATAGTGTAATAATTGATTAATTGTAAAAGTATTCTTACTTGGCAAAATATTAAGCATTTACTTATTACACAGCTGTATACTATCTTTTCAAATAAGTGTTACCTATTTCTGAAAGCATTTATGATTATAAAGTTTTAATTATTACAGGGTGCTGTTAATCATTATGTCCTGACAATGTGCTCAAGTGATTTCATAAATATCAATTTATCTCTTGCCAGTGGTCATGACCTCAAATAATTTCATCAGCAAACAGGTAATTACTCCCAGCTTAGAATAATTGCATTGCATGATCACATTTATGAAATACATTCCAACATAAGTTGTTTCCCTTTCATTAAAGATATGCTTTGCTCAA
The DNA here is from genome assembly GCF_026571515.1 of Ruditapes philippinarum. NCBI lineage: Eukaryota > Metazoa > Mollusca > Bivalvia > Venerida > Veneridae > Ruditapes > Ruditapes philippinarum. The sequence goes on along the minus strand of NW_026864645.1, from coordinate 121,604 downwards.
ATTTCATATTTGATAATATTCATAATTGCTACACAGCCTCTTTATTAATATAAAATACACATGCTTTAACTTCATACAAAGCTATGTTTTAAACTATAGGTGGTTACAAGATGATTATAAATTGTCATTAAAAACCGGGCACTAATTTTTTAAGATAGACCACTTAACATCAAATCAATTAGTTCTGTAGAAATAGACGTTTAAAGCTATTTCTATATTTAGTTTTAGCGGCCTCTAAAAGGGGCCAATCAAATAAATATGAGCAAACTTGATAAAAGACTACTTAAGAATGCTACAGACAAAGTTTCATGATCTTCCATCCATTAGTTCTGTAGTAGAAGATGTTTAAAGGTTTTTCTATTTTAGGCTCTGTTGACCCCTTAAGGAGGCCAAATGACATGAGCAAATTCAAGTGTGACTGCCACTAGAAGCTACAGACCAAATTTGAAGTAAATCTGCCTAGCAGTTTCAGAAAAGACGATTATTGATGCATGACGACTGACGCCGGAGCATCCCCCTTTGAAACTAATAGCTCACCCTGAACCTTCGGTTCTGGTGAGATAAGAAAGGAACGTCGAAAAGGATGCACAAAAATCTAGAAACAAAGTGATCCCTCGGGAGCATTAATCATAACAAAATTATCTGAAAATTTCAGACTAGGTTTGAGTGAGTCTGTACATGGGGGATAATGAATAAGTGCACAACCCTCACTCCCCAAGCACCAGCTTGAGCGGTACTCAATTCTCAACACTTAATAGTGCTGGCATCAATGATCCCGAAGGACCCGAAAAATATAACAACACTGAAGTGCAGTACGGGACAACTTTTTACAGCTGCAACACAGCACTTGATACCTGCTGTTGTAAAGTTTAAAAATAAGTTTGAAGTGGATAGCATTGTCAGTTTCTGAGAAGAAAGACCTCAAGAAACATGTTTACTTGTGCCAAAGAGATCGTAATAATTTTGTTGACGTGAAATGGGGCTCAACACACATAATCTATATTATGATAAGCATTCTTTACAAATACATAAAAACAGCCTATGATATTTTAAATGAATCTAAAAATGCAATAAGGCGCATAATCTAATTATAAAATCTTGCGCTATGCCAAGTTAAAATTCTTTTAAATACCGAGGCATTCTATGTGTACAAAATTGAAATATGTAAGATAATCTTAAAATATATTTTGACATTATCATTGTAAATAACATTTTGTCATCGTAATTAATATACCTTCCATTTTCAAAACATCGTCCATCGGCAGCACATCAGGTTCGACATCTACTGAAATATATTCATTGATTTCTTTGGAAATCTTGTCAGAGATGTCAATTAAGATTTTTGTAGATGATTCAGCTCCAGCAACAGACAAAACGTGCTCAAATCCTTCCATCGATGTGCATTGAATCTGTAGACTAACTCCTTTATTTGTTTTTTTCTCTCTAGAATCTGAAAGTTACAAATATGTTAACTATATATTATAAATATATCAAACGATTACATTTTGGAAGTTTGAATGTTTTAGTGTTTAAAGATATACTAAGCTCCTCCTTGAGCAAAATATTTTAATCACGGATATGTATTGAAATCTATGAAATTCTCAAAGAATATGTCTTATTTGAATAAAAGAATGAATAAACTATGTATGGAAAACGGAGTTCCCTATAACAAGCCTAGTAAAGTTGGTCTTTTTTTTTAAAAAACAACTGCCAGTTTTTTATTGGCACGATATATTCATACTGTGAACACATATAGTGTGTAAAATTTTGAACATAACATATCTACTTTGTATGAAGTCAAAATATGTTTATTTTATATTTACAAAGAAACTGTGAAGCAATTATCAATATGTTCTTTTATAACATTTGATCATAGTATATCTTTAAAAGTTTCGGACTTTTTAAAAAAATTAAAGCAGCAAAACGACTTCATTTGAGTGAAGATATAGGACTTTTGATTAACAACATATGTTACAACTTTGTTTTCATAATCAGAATTGGATGGACTTTTTAATAAATTCAGTTGTTTGAATATTATGTTATAAATAAACATTATGTTCAAATGAAAACAAATTTTTTGAAGGTTTGGTTGACCATTAGCAATGTCAACAATGTCATTTGTATAACTTACATATTTTTTCTATTTGCAAACATAGAAATATCTTATCTACACATTGGATGTTTTATATATCAAAAATCGTCTATCTATTCTATTAACTAATTATCTACATAAACTTCTACAACTAATTAAATTTCACAGAGAATTCCTTTTTATATCACGTCGAAATCCTTTTCATTTCAAAGCAAAATACTTTTCATTTCGCCGTAAAATCCTTTTGAATACTTAGCTTCTGTGACCATGTGGTCTCCATTTATACAATGAAACCATGGAAAGCACGTGAAAATGTATGTGGCAGGAATTAAATGGCGGGAAAGTTATTAGGAGCAAATTAATATCATAAGACGACTTTGGCGCGCAAACCATAGGAGCAAAGAGTATCAACATACAATAATGTTAAAAAGGGCATATTTACGCATCAGCATTGAATTAAAACATATGCATTAAATAATAGCTATGTTAGCGACACATCCGATACACTTTTTCTTTATACTAAAAAGGCAAACAAAAACAAAAACAACAAAATATCCGATTTCATTATTTTGAGTACTTACAAATCTACACTATTATTCAAATGTTGACCTCCATACCTTTATTTTGCATTGCCGAATATGTTGCCTGATAGAGTTTACGTAACGTGGTATGACTGCGTTTGGAATATGTTGCCATTAGAACAGGTGCTTATTTCAGAGGTCATTAATTTAAAGGTATCAATCTGATAATTTGATTTTTCTTACACCGAACCGTTATGACGTCTTCACCAAAAACTGTCTGACTTACTGAAAACCTTAACCCGTCGCTACGCATTGGGATTGCAAGTGAAACATAAATGATGTTGTGACAGTGTGGCAGTCCGATAAAGTGCTATGTTAACTGTGAACGCCATTTTATCTTGAAGTGATGGTTGCAAGCGAGATAAATTATTACGTAAATGTCAATTTATTGGTCGGAAAGACACATACGTAACATTATTAGGGTAGAAATAAGTTCATTATAGTAAGATTTTGAATATCTTGGATAAGTTTCTTAATATTACCCTTTATATCATTGATATTTCTAGCTCGTTCTAGTTTGCGATTTAGCATTAAAAGAAAGCTTTTATCGTTAAGTGTATATCATTTTGCGTCTATGTATTTCATTTGTAAAAACCTGCATTCGACGTTCGTTATATAAAGCGTGAAAATCGTGTGTTTTTATTTCGGAGCGCGAGATTAGCGTGGTAACGAAAACTTATTACGTACTGAAAAGTATGTGTATCATGTGTGTTTATTTATCACTTACACTTGAACTGTTGAAGAATTCTGTTAAGACATTCTAAAGGAATATGCCCTTGCAATAAAAACGCTTCTCCATAAAGATAATACAACTCGGCTGATAAACTATCCAGAATAGATCGAAATTGTTGACCTTCAAACAGTTGTATGACATACAAAAGTCCATGAATAGTTGAGGTTCTTAATGAAAGAATGATACAGCCTCTTTTCACACCGATGACTGTAACAGTTGGATTTTCAGTTATTTTATTGAATAAGCTGTCGGTTTCCTTCCGGATGCAATTCACCGGGTTTCCAGATTTCGACAGGGAGGCTTTGAAATGCTCCTCTAAAACATCTTCTGCCGCTTCTCTTGACCTTTTGTTTTTGCAGTCAACCGTTAGTTTGAGGTCAATATCTATAACATAAATGTATTGTATTAAAATGTATTAATATATAAAGTGTAACTAACTAGATTTATGTTGCAAAATGCCGAAGCAACGTTATCCATTGAGATTAAAAATATAATCGAAACATACATTTTCGTGTATTAGTTTCTTTGATTTATTCATAAGTATTCTTACTACTGTGTGTTGTATGTTTAAAGAAAGAGTTTTTTTTCCTAAGAATGATGCAGTATATTAGCTTTTATACTAGGCATCACATTTTGAAAACGACGACTTTGAGTAACCGTAATTAATCTGACAACTGGATTTGCATTGTAACCACTAGAAATGTAATAGGTTTAACTTTTCAAGTAATAATTTAGCAAAAAGTTCCCTTCAATCTATTGGAGTTCCAAAGAACATAAATAATTGACATGTAAACATTGATCTGTAAATTTGCTAAAATTCATAATGTTAATTAAATGTGTTGCTTGAATTTATTTGCAACTAAACGTTTCTTAAATTGCTTTTTTCAAATAGGAAGCTTATTTTGTTGTATTTTTCTTATTTTTGTTAGAGAAATCTGTTCATCAACAAGGAGACATGTGCATGCATTTTTAATATCAGCATAACACATATGTTAGCCGCTCTACAAACACAAATATTGTTTGTTTCTGCTTTTTGTTTTAGATATTTCTAGCTTGAGGAAAGTATTTTGTATTTTGCTGATTGTTTTTGTATTCTATTCAGTTAGTAAACTGTAAAACACTTCTAAGAAACTTTAACTTTGTTTCTCTACGGAACATTAAAGAAACATCAAACATGTCACCGAAGAGTTAAATGCTACTATCCAAAAAGCCACTAAAGTACATTCCATATGGTGCAAGAATAAGGAGTCTATTCGTTGCCAAAATCTAGCCTGTTGATCTGAGTTGAACATTTGGTTAACGGACAAAATACAATTGTATTTCTTTGTATGTAAACTACAAAGTTGCATTCTCGGATTGAGTTTGCCGATTAAACATTGTAAACATGTTTTTCCAGCAAAATATAAAACGACAAAATATTAACCGGTATTCTGAGAGTAGCAATACCAAGTGTTCATCATAACATGCGGAATACTGATTGTTCTATTTACGGCGACAAAACAGAAGTTATTTTCTTAGCTTTACATTGCCAAACCATCTGATTCGGATCAGCATCATCCAGCTGGACACGTTTTGCAATTCGAGAAAAATAAGGTCCGCCTATTTCCCCGCCCATTTCATCATCGTAAATAAACATATTTATCCGCTCGTTTTCGGTATTTACCGTTAGCGACAAGTTCTCCTTCTGCAAATAAAGCAAGGAAACAAGAACACACACTGGCGCAGCTTCCGTTAACCACACATATCAAGGCAAAACATTTTGGAGCCTTTTAGTTTTGTAAATCATAAACATAATTCCTTGCATGATTGCCATTTTATGCCTTTATAAAATCAACATCAGAGCACTTTAAATTATTATAGGCCTGTATATTTTTGAAAAGTTGTAGAAATCCAATATCATAGAAAAGAAAATCAGAAAAACTCACAAGGTAACTGTCTCAATCAAACTTGAGGGAAAATATTTTTAGGGAGCTAAAAGTTTTGTACAGACTATGTTTAACATGCTTTTTTAAAAGACAAATAATTTCAGAGACATAGATAACAGAGATAGGCAACTTCCAAGCCAGTTAAGATATTAAGCATACTTCATTAACTTAAAAATTGAAGCAAGTAAAACTTTTTAACCAGATATCAAAATCAGTTGAATAATACATTTTGTGAACGCTTATGAGTTTATCTATGGCTGCAGGTGAAACTTTTTACAGTTCCCTTTTAAGTAAATGATGCATCATGTTTCAAAGTGAACTACTTATTCTGTTTCAGTGGATATGTTCTTCTATGTTATTTTAAGTGAAAGACTAATTTGTCACCTTTGATATGCATGAGTGATATTTCATGAGAGTGTATAGGAGCTCCTTATCTCTGTGTTTTGCCTCGCTGATAAAGTTACTGAAGGGATTACAATTTGCATGGTAAAGAGTAACATTGACAGTTAAGCTACTACCTAACTATTTTCAAATTTTCAAGTCAACATCTGGTAGGGATTTTGACGACCAGATAACAATACAGACCAATTCTGGCAGCTGTCTTTCCCGGTAGTAGCATTCTCTTAATTTTATGTTGCCAAAATTGAAATCCATGTATCGCATCCTAGTACTGACTGCTTGATGTAAAACAAGTGTAAAAATTTCTGTGAACGGATTCAACAATTCGTACCGTTACATTATATTATAACCACTTTTGTATTTCTTGAATATCCTGTGCTAGAATACGTTTTAACAAAATCAGAGGATATTCAACGTCAACCATAATGCAGTTGCTGTAAATGACATAATTATATAACAGTTGTATTAAATCTGAAATATGTTTGTTCTCATAAATATTGTACAGAAAGAGTTGCTTCTCTTTATTTTGTGCTCTCGTAAAATTGGCTCCGCCTTTCAAACTTTGTCTTATTCCGTAATTTTGCCAAGTTTGGAACTTGCAAAAATCGTTTACAAATGTAAATCGCGTTAGTTAGAATGTAAAAGGCAAGTGTGGTGTTGTTAATGTGAAATTAACAACTGATGCAGTTACATTCTTAACGTCAAGATGTACGGCATGAACATATTGTGTACGTTCTATCGTTTATATTTCTACACGTCGCAACCTTGAAGTTATACATGTCTAAATACAGCTTGTTATACATTTCTAAATTCAGTTTGTAATTTATCTAAGTTGCATGTTACCAGCTTCCATGTTGTCAAATCAAAATAATCAAAACGCTTAATACCAGTACAGTATATCACTCTCGGATTGACAATTAGATTTTCTCATCTGTTTAGTAGAACAAGTATGAATTGTCAAGTTTCAAAAGCTGGATTTGTGGCTAGGAATAGCCTCCTTACAAGAAAATATTACAAGCCATATTACACTGAGGTCTTGAACTATCTTCATAATTGCTCATTAGCAAATATAGGAAGTGGAACACGCCCATCCAAGGAAACAAATTTTGATTAAAGAATAAAACTGTCAAAAGCCGAGACCAGAACGTAAATTTGTAAATAAATTGCAATTCTTCACTGCAGACAAAAAATGCTCAAAAATACAGAGAATCCGTTTGGACTGGAGGTGGCAGCAATAGAGTTACAATAACGTTGGAAGTAAATTTACCCTGCCGGCAAGTTAAAAGACAGTTAACCAAAATACTGATAATTTAAAAGATAACAAGCATTACTTATTAAGTAAAGACGTTGTGAAACATTAAAAATGAATAAAAGGAGCAGAAATGGGAGGAAATTATTTTTTCTCGCGCATTAAGTAACATCGCAGCAGCTCACAACAGAGATTGGTATTTTGTATCGCAAAGCATAGTCGTTTTGTCGGAGGTACTGTCCTTGTATCAGAGAATGCTTATGACGCCCGTTTGTTGACGCCACTTCCTTCCCGATTGGTTATAATGCTTGTAAATGTATTGAAGCTTTAGCTTTATACACTTTAAGGGTAACCTTTCATGATGTGTTAAATATATATTATACGGAACTCAATAGATAAAAAATGTTGTATTTTTACTTTCTCCTCTTGAACAAACATTTTTTACCGTTTAAGCTTTACTGTTATCAACCGGTTCAATACAGAAATGAATCTGTTGTGCTCATTTTTGATAATTATAAACTGTCTTGTTACTGAAAAATAGCCTTTACTCTGAATAAGCTTTAAGAATAAATGACAGATTATCAAAGAGTAACTTTATTAACATGAAAATGATCGGAAAGCAGAATTAATATTTTGTTTCAATGACATAGTCAGAACGCTAACATGTACCTAGTATAAACCTAGTCTCCTCGTTACAGTTTTTATAACCAGATATCTGCATCAAGACGTGATAACGACCTTGCTATCCAATGGAACGCAAAATTATGCCGTTGGAAATAATTCTAATAGAATTTTAAGTTTTCAATTATTGACAAATACAAAATACCCAGGAAATAAAACATACTTGAACTTTAATCAGGATAAAATCTCTTGTCGATTATTAAAAGATTGAGTTGGACGACAAAAAATGATGTGATTATAACATTTGCTTAAGATTATCTGCCATGTTTGAATCGATAAGGCTAGCATTGATTTTAGCGATTGCCCATGGTTATTGAAATTCTACTTGCATTTTTCATAATTATGTATAATCAACCGGACGACGAACGACGTAAGACTTATGTGATTATAAGCTACACGTTGTCAATTTGAGATAAAAATAAAGATCTACGACATAAACATATGACAATGAGATATGTATATTGTTATGAAAGAAAAATATACTGTACTTAAATATTCTTTTTTGACTTTGAGTCCAGTCTCTTCTAATTCTCCCAAATACTTTACTAATCGTGCAATGGTCTCTGAAAAAAGTAACAGTTTCTTGCACATTTGCCACAGGTTTGATACAGGATAGAATAGAATTAAAATATATTATCTAATTGTAATAATTGTATAATATTGTAATGCTTAATTGATTGCAAGGAAGAAAAAATAATATGGAAATTAAAACATCTTCAAACATATCAGTATATACATGGTAATCTTTGCTTTCAGTTTGTTTACTGGATAATAAATACCTTTATAAAAGTCCTTCAGAGTTTTGGTGGTAATCCGATTACTATTCAATTCTCTTAAATACCGATCAGCATCTTCATCTTCATCGGATTTCTTTTTATATCGATCAATAAGAACTTTGACTTGAGCTTTCTTTCCTCTTTCAAGCGACACTGATAAGCTTGTCAAACTACTGACCAAGTCAGTCCAATATGGTATGAAGTGATTACTGTCTATAGAAATCAATGCATGCTCTAAGTATTGTAGTCGTGCACTCTTTATTAACCTTATGTTACCGGCATCGTCGTCACATAGGTTTGGAGAAAGAATAAGAATAACGGATGCAAGAAGATCTATGTCCCAACTGGAAGGGTCTAATTCGCAGTTGAAGTCTCCTCCAAACATGCTTTCGTGAAATATGCTATCGACATGTGCCATCAAAGTAGATCTTTTCTCAAACAAAAGAGTTTTCAAATCCTTTTCAACCTTGGCAACCTCTTTTTCGAGAAATCCATGTAAAACAACACGCCCCCCTTCGAAAAGCAGTTTAACGTATCTAACATACAACTCAGGATTTTTCTCGAAGTACAGCTTCAGTTCTGGAATAATGAGGAGGCTGATTAGATCTATATGTCTAACCCATAACTTAAACTATTTAGAAGCTTATCATTTCAAATTAAAAGATGTATGCACTAAAATTAAAGATCATTAGACGACAAAAAATAAAATGTATGATTTAGAGATTATTTGTTTGTATCGTATGAACTATGTTATAAAAAGCTACCTAATGTTTAAAATGTTCAATATATAACAATATCAGAGTATTCATATTTTGTATTATTTGTGGCATTTATATAACGTCGTTAAATTAAACTTTTTTTCTATGACTTACTCGAGGTCATTTTAAATACAATTACATACCCCTATGACGCTGGTCAAGATACGTCAAATGGTTCATCAATTTTAAGCATTGGCATAAACAGCCCGCATAGCTCAATCGGTTAGAGCGCGAGATTTGTAATCTCGACATTGTGGGTTCGATTCCTGGGCCTGCCAACTAAAATTACTAATCAGTCTTTCGGATGAGACTTTAAATCGAGGTCCAGTGTATGGGTGCTTAAACACTTGGCACGTTAAAGAACCAGGAGAAGCTTCTGGAATTGGAGCATCTTTCTATTTTCTGTAAATGCACTAGCCTCCAAAATCTAAAATTACAAATACTCTTCTGGAGGACTCGCCCATATGGGCAACCGGTGGTGAGTATAAATAAACGCAAATACACACAAAGCATTGGCATATTAGCCCTGCATTATATTCTTCGCTGCTTAAACACAATGATATACCTTTGAGTGAGGAAGCTTGACAACTGACTATGTACGAGGGGAAGTCAGAAAATATCCGGACTTTGGACTCGTTCTCGAAAACCATTCAACATTTAAAAAAAATCTTTCTACTCTTTCTTCAAAATATTCTCCACCTTTGTCTACGCACTTTTGCCATCTTCGTGGGAGCTTGCTTTTGTATTCCCGCTGTGAACCATGACGTAGACCTATGTTTTAGGTACTGTGTAACAGCAGATATCAAAGCCGCCCTGGTCTTATATTTCTTTCCAGTAAGCATTTTTTTTCGGTTCTGGAAACAAATAAAAGTCACAGGGGGCCAGGTATTGGCTATAAGGAGGGTGAGACAACAATTGCCATTTGTAAGAGTTGATAACCTCCACTGTAGCTGCGGCGGTATGGGAAGGGCGTTATCGTGAAGAAGGAGGACACTTTTCTGTGCTAACCTGGGACGCATTTACTTCAGCTTTTCTCTGAGATTTTTCAGAATTACTTCAGAATAGTACTTGGCGATGACAGTTTGACCTTTTGGCATGAAATGAGTAAGTATCATTCCTCGTGCATCCCAAAAGGTAACAAGCATGACTTTGCCAGCCGAAGGAGACAGCTTAAACTTTTTAGAAGGTGGGGAACCAGCTCGTTTCCACTGCTTTGACTGAGCTTTTGTCTCAGGTTCGGAATAATGAACCCACATCTCATCTCCAGTGATAATGCGGTTCACAAACTTACCTCCTTCACGATTAAAACGACTTAAATGTTCTTTTGAATTGGTTACTCTAGTGGCCTTTTGATCTGCGGACAGCTGTCTAGGCACCTACCTGGCACTTACCTTGCTCATGCCTAGGTTTTCGTGTAAAATCTTGTATGCCGATGCGGCTACCTCCTCCAAAGTTACTCGACGATTTTTGTTGACAAAAGCTTTAACATTTGCTACCATTGTTGGGGTCACCCCCTCAGCTGGCCGCCCAGTCTTAGGCCTGTCACAAACACTTGTTCTGCCTTCATGAAACTGAGAAACCCAGTTGTAGAAGGTTAAACGTGATACACATTTATCAGAAAATCTTTTTTTAAGCATCTTAAAGATGTGGCAGGGCTTTTTACCTTCTACAACCAGAAACTTAATCACAGAGTGTTGTTTCTCTAACAAAGAGTCCATGATTGACGATCAACTATCATATATCAGACGGCATAATCTGTGTATACACAACTATCATTATAAATAAACTGACCACGTTATTGGCGAATGAATGTAGTTTTCACCAATATATAATGTGTGTATATAGCTGTACGTGGAAAGAGAGGAGCATGAAAAGTCCGGATATTTTCTGACCGTCCCTCGTATAATCTCGTATAAACACTGAAGGATAAAGTCTACACTAGTTCAAACTGTAAAATCTGCGCTCATAACCAAGTCAAAAAACTATCATAAATAAATTTTCAGGCCGATCTCTCACCATTAGTAGACAAAAGTCAGATATTGTGAATGAAGCGCTATCGATATAAGTTACCAAGATAATTTAAAGGGACTCGAACTTAAAATTGCTATGGACCGGTTATTGGCTAAATTGTTAATCTGGCCTACTGGATACCTGATTCAAATTTTAAGATACAGTCGAATTATATATGTTTCTGTGGGAACAGATGGGGAAATTCTCATATGTTCAGTAAAAATATTTAAGAAAGTTCAATGTTTAAAAAAAAATAAAGTGGTACGTAACTGATAAATGCATACAAATAACATTTGATTTATCTAAATACGTAAAAACAAGTCATAGCACAAGAAACAATATATTGAAAAAGAAAACAAACCTTTGGCAGTTTTCTCCAATTCCACAACCTTTAAGAAAAAATAACTATAAGCATGTTTCTTTCCTATATTCATAATTAGAAAAAAATATATTTAAACATATAGTATCAATTTCAATACATGTCAAACGTGTTACATGTCACTATTATATTAAGCTAAATAATATAATAATGTTTAATGATATAAAGTTGGGCTAGTTGACCGTTGGGTGAATCGCTATATTACAAGCCTTTCAGTTCAGGTCCTTAAAAAATTTTAGTACTGCTTGAAAAAAAGCATCTCCTTTGACTGTTTTGTTGTTAAACAAAAAATAAAAATATTTGTTTATTTTTTCATTTTATTAATTTTAATGTTCATTAAATGAAGTTGTCTACATGTTAATTGTAAAATATGTTTTACAATTACAATGTAGATAAAAACATTGAAATATGTTAATGTTTTGACCTGACAATGTGAAAATTAAATGCATACAATTCGAATTATATATTTTTATACTCTTTAAAAATTACAAACAATTGTGAGTATAAGTTCCTGCATACTGTGTAGTTTGTACCTTTTCTAACTTCTAAAGTAAAAAAAAAAACACATAGTACTATAGTAAATGAAAGAAAGAAAAATGTTATTCAAATTTGAATTATTATGACAGTTTGTTGCAAATGTTATTTTGCCCAAGAATGGATCAGATCAATAAGTAAATAAGCTATGAAGAGATCAACAATATTTGATATGCTGTATACTTGTGTTCAAGTATCTGTATATAAAAATCAGTCATGACAATTAAAGCAAATGTCACGAATGTGTCGCTAAACTTAATGGTCATGGTCAATTAAAGGTCAAGATCATATCCTGACAAAACTAACATGTCGCCTTTGGTCAAATGTGTCCAAGTATAAATCATAATTATCAAATAAAAAACAATGACAATTCAAGAACATTGCAATACGTTGATATTTTTATGGTCAATGTCAAATATATGTGAATGTCATATTTGAATTAGAGAACATTTTAGTTTTGTTTAAAGTAATACGACCAAGTTTAGATAGAGTTCGTAAATACATAACAAAAATATGTCCAATTGTAGCACAATTCACTGTGTCAACGTCAAATTAAGTTCAAGGTCATGTTCAAATAACATTTTCTTCATATCCTGTCAAAAGGATTGTTGTGATAAAATTTAAAGACAATCCATTTATTATTTACAAAGCCAATTTTAGTATAAAATGTGAAAATAGATCAATTAGACCCTAAAGCTGAGGATTATTTAAGACAAAATTGTAACTGAGTTAGATCGTCTTACAAATAATAAGGTAGTATTGTTAAGAATGAAGACATTCCGGTCATAAATAGCGGGGTTATTGCCGTCAGCGTTGGTTAACCTTTTCGTTTGAATCCATTTTCTCAGAAATTATAACTTGGTCACTTTATTTGTATATTGTCATAATAGGATGCCATATAAAATATAATAAAAACTATTATATGCAAAGTTATGCCCATCTTTTACATTATACTTTTAGCCCGTTTTTTTTGTTCAGGTATATATTCTCAACATAGGATACAGATCCTTCCACAGATGCCCGCGTACTACAGCAGGACAATATGACAAAAGGACAGACAATGGCATCCCATTCCACTAAGTTGACGGACATTACAATATAACTAATTTCTAATATTGACATACGGATTTCTTTCGGCCCGTGGATATACAACTACATATGCTGACCAACAGTCTGTAAACCTTCATGACTAAAGGTCAAATACGCATCACAAAATTTCAAAATTCGAAGTCAATGGCTACAACTTTAACAAAATTGAATGACTCCACATGCAAAATCCTAGGTGAAAAACTACATAAATTAAGCTGATCAACATTTCTGTAAAGTTTCATGACTCTAAATCACATACATTTTGAACTATGCACTACACAAGTTAAAAATGCCAATTTTACTAGTAAATTGCAATAACGATGACAAAACTGAATATATCCACATGTCAAACCTCAGGTGCACACCTTTAGATGCTGAAAAACCTTCTGTAAAGTTTAATGACTATAGATCAAATACATTTGGAGCTACCTGCCGCACAAGTCAATGGCAATTTCTCTTTTATAAACCAATTATGTTACAGAAGTTATTTGGATCTGATAGTTCACAACATGACGGTGCTTCTAATGGTTTACAAAAACGACATGGTGCAAAAATTACAAAGGCATTGGATAAAAACAGACAATTGTGAAACCGACCATTAAAGTCTATAGAAACACTAAATTACCAAGGACAATTGGCGTCTAAATTGAACATTATTGTTTTTTATTATATCAAAAAGAGTTTAGGTAGCTTATCGCATATCCTTAAAGCAAAAAAGAACAAGATATGGACAAAGTCATACAAACGGTGAGAGATCATTTTGACATGTCGTCAAAAGCCTTTGATCATGCAGGAAGATCAGGGACTTTTCATCACTGCCGTATTTGATTTGGGTTTGGAAAAATTGAAAGACAGTGAGTCAAAAGTTATACATATAGTCCTCTTACGGCAAATGGTTTGTTTGGTTCTGGTCTGCAATCTAAATTAAAAAGTAGGAAAGAACTAAAAGACCAGTCAACATATTTATATCCAGAATTCTTTGAAAGACAGAAAAGGAAACCCGTGACCACATATGAAGGAACAAATTTTCAGAAATTTAAAGTACAGCATAATACTGGAGGGCAAATATAGTCTTGTTCATATAAAGCATAACACTGGAGGGCAAAGACAGTCTTGTCCATATAAAGCATAACACTGGAGGGCAAAGACAGTCTTGTCCATATATTGAATCTAGAAGAAGGGCTTTTCCATCAAGTGGAAATAAAAAAAAAAACAGACAAAAAGATTTCAAATCTCAAAGTGTAAAACATAGAAGCACAGGTGCTATATCAACTTTTCGTATCCCAAAAAAGAAATGACCAGTTAAAAATGTTTTTTGTCTAGAGTCCCAGATACCTGTTGGGGTCGTCTCAGATTTTTGTGTCAACGTGGGAAAAGATAACCCCTGATCAATAGGTATTAGGTAATCAGAGAAGGTTACAAACTTGAATTCGAGAAAATGTCTGTATTTACGGGTGTTCGATATACTGTCGATCCAAAAAAAGATATTTCTATAATTTTAAAAGAAATTTCTTCTTTAATAGTAAAAGATGCTGTAGAAATAGTTCCATTAAATCAACAAAATCATGGTTTCTACAGTACAGTATTTCTTGTCCCAAAGAAAAATGGGGAGTTAAGACCTGTCATAAATCTGAGACCATTGAATATGTATCTGGTCAAGAAACATTTCAAAATGGACACATTATCCAAAAAAATAAATCTAATAAAGCAAAACGATTGGGCATGTTCAATAGATGTCAGCGACGCATACATGCATATCCCAAGTTTTCAGAAACATCGCAAATACCTTAGGTTTGCTTCTCGAGGGAAATGCTATCAGTGGAAACTAATATGTTTCGGTCCAACTGTAGCACCAAGAGTGATCACGAAAATTGTATCAGTAGTTGCAGCTCGCTTAAGAACACGAAACATACGTCTAGCAGTATACCTAGACGACTGGTTATGTCTAAATCAAATACATCAGCATTTACTCAAAGATCAATATGATTGCCTCAATCTCCTCATAAAACTAGGGTTTTTAGTGCATGACAAAAGTCCAATTTGATACCTCAACAAGTAATAACATAACATAATAATCTAAAATTTGGTCTTCTCCCCCAACAGAAAAGAGACTGCCATCTTGGACAATGGAAAAAACAAAGCGCAACATTTTCTTCATTTATTAGGTCTCATGACCTCTTGCTTGGAACTTATTCCGAATGCCCGGCCTATTCAGTTTCATTTGCTCATTTGCAAATCATGCATTGTCAATCATCATTACATTTGCTCAACATATTCAATCACATCTAAAATGGTGATAAAATCCAGCCAACATCTTTAAGGGTTATTTGCTCCTTGTTTCCGACCAATCAAGCGTTTGCGATTTCATGGAGAGAACATGTATACGTATGCTTATCAGCCTCTATGCCTGAGAATACTGACATATATACAGCAGTTCCATTCTCAAATTGTACTCATAGCTCCTCAGTGGCAAATGAGACGCTGGTATTCGGAAATTCTAGACTTGCTTGTAGCATTCCCCTCAGACTACCAGTCCTGTAATTCCGGATCATATAGTTTAAGCAAAAACACCAAAATCCACAAATTTTTCATTTAACAGCTTGGATGTTATCAACAGACAATACAGAAAGACTGGTTTTTCTAAAAACACTAGAAAATTGCTCAAAGCAGCCTGGAGATGTGCTACTTAAAGGGACTTTAGTAGCAAATTTAGATTATTCAATAGCTGGTGTCGTACGCGGAAAGTTGATCCCTATTTTTTAACTCTGATTATTAATAATATATCACAGTTTCTTACAGACATGTTACATACAGGTTTACAGTATAGGACAATCAGTGGTACAAGTATATGTTGTCAGCTGTTCATTCCCCTATTGATGGTCGTAAAGTAGGTCAACATCCTTATATAATTCAGCCTCTTTAGGGAGTTTTTAATTTTAGACCTCCAACAGTCAAATCAATTCCAGAATGGGTTTTGCTTTACAAAAAGCACTTTTTGAACCATAACATAAATCTCCCTTGGAGATTTTAACATACAAAACTGTGTTTATGTTTGCAATAACTACTTTCAGGAGCTGTAGTAAATTGCACTCACTGAAGTAAGAAGAAGGTTCAGTAAACATTCAACCGAAAGGTATCACTTTCATTCGTCATGGTTTAGCTAAACGGGACAGACCATCACATTTTGGAGCAACCATTTTTATACCATTACTTCAAGAAAATAAGAAACTGGATCCTAGAAGGTATGTATTTGATTTTTTGAAAGCAACTGAAAATTACATAAAGTCTGGATCGGTGAAGATGAAACAAAGCTATTCCTTAGGTTAAATGAGCCACATAAACCAGTTTGTTTTCAAACGTTATCAAACTGGATTGTTCAGACATTAAAGTTAGCACTTCAAGATGATAAGTTAAAGTTAAAGCTCATTGTACAAGAGCCGTTGTTCCATCTTTTGCATTGTTCAAGAGTGCATCGATAGAATAAAATTTAGCTTCAGCAGTCTGGAGTAGAGAGACTACTTTCACACGTTTTTATCTAAGAAATGTAAATAGTACTTCAGCAGTGTTGAAATAGGTTTTTTGAAATAAATTTCATTTTGACTGTTAGCGAGTTTCTACATTAAGTTATTGAAACTTTTTTTCATAGGTTATGGCACTCGAAAAGTGCATTGGTATAAATATATATACATATATTGTATACATTAGTGAAGATAGTGTTCAGGGAATATAAGTGGACATGAAGTTTTTTTCTGTACATTTATACAAGCGAAAACAGTATTGACAGTGTTGTTCTGTACATTTATGCAAGAGGAAATAGAAATTCTGTACATGGTGGAGAATAAAGAATAAATGTTAATGTAGATGATTTTATTAATAAGTTATATTTACCAGTCATACAAGTTTCCGACCACCATTTGAATCATTTGAATTATGCAATTGTTTTCACTTAATCAGTAAAACTCAAAAAGCATGCTATTTCTGTCATATAAACGCTTGCTTTTTAGTTTTACGCATGCGCCTCGGCGCGTCCGATTGTAAAAAAGGGAAGTAAATCCTACATGTATATTTATGAACGGTAAGTTTAACATAAAGTTTCATAAAAGTTTAACTTGATTACAAAATTTTCAATTTGAAAGAAGATATTCACTTTAAACTTTGAGTACATGTTCGCTATGAAATTTTGAAATGAAAGGAATTTCTAAAACGATTATCATTTTTAATACGGCTAGTCAAATCAAACTAGACAAATATGTTGACTATTAAGGGCAGATAGCCTGCTAAGCACATTTGCATAATTATGCCCCATTTCTTTGTTCATTCTATTATCCACTGAGAAAAGTGTAGTCGTGTCAAACAGAGAGTCGTTTATTTAAGTGTATTTGAATAGTAATTCTCATAGCGTGGAAAAAAAATGAAGAGTCATATTCGACAGGAAATCGTTTAATTATTCGAGTCGGTATGTCTAGTTTGTCTGTATTTTGTACTTCAACACATTTTATCAAAACAAGGTCAATAATACTAAACAAAATAATGTTGAGTGTTATTACGTCATTAATATATTTATCAAAATCTACATTTGCATTGAAAACGTAAAATATAAGTGTCTAACAAAATCACAATCAAGATTTATATGTGGAACAAAGTTAAATTAGAACTTACCTCTTTCTTACATTTTTCATTTGCTTCGTAAACAGCAGAGAGTTCTTCAATGTATTGTTGTATTTCAGACTTTTTGGTAACCACGTTTAGTTGTTTGTACTCTAAAAGTCTCTCATACAAAATTTCCTTTGACTCTGGGTCAACCTTTGCAAGAATTCTATTTAAAATTGCTTGTACTTTCGCAAATACTCTTTCGCATTCATCTTTAGCTAACATAGCCTTATTTGGATCATGCGCTAGCAACTTATTTCTAATATCGTTTAACCTAATAAGGTCAGCTCCTATCGATTCGTCTTTGGGATTGGGGTCTTTTCTCCATCCGCGTTCTGGAACATCAATTTCACCAAGGTATTTAATAAGTTTAATCAATAAAGCAATATCAAACTTGTCTGGATTCGGATTAAGTTCCTGCAGTTTGTTAGAATCAGGTTTGTTAAAAACTTTATTTCTTATTAACTCCTGAAGTTTTATTCTAGTTTCAGGTGAACATAAAAATTTTGAAATGTCTTGGCAATGTATCACGAACTGAAAGGTCTTTAGAATGACATCTCTCACAAGTTCTTTGTACATCGAAATTGTTTGCAGAAAATACGTTCTGTCAGTGAGATTGTCAGACATGTTGATTTTTTTGTACAGCCTAGGCCTCTTAGAATTTGTAAAACACTGTTTTCATCAGTCGTAAGTTTTCACAGAGTATTCAATTAATATTGTTGATGCCCGGCTCTGTAAGAAACAAATATCATAAGATAAAATGTTATGTAAATAAAATTCAAAACATGAACATGGCTTTAATATGAAAATATTGAAACAACATATTATTTTTAAAACAAGTCACTAATACACAAATAAATAATATACATGTAGGACTTATATATATTGTGACTTTGGGTCTGTAGAAGAATACTATTAGATACTGGAAGCATATTGAAGTACAATTGGTGTCTTGGTATACTTATTCTTATTTTGGGTATGCTTAATCAGATAAATGTGGATAACAAACTGAAACGTTTGATATTTGCAATTAAAATAGCCAATAGCCAAAAGAAAGTTTTGGTAATTCTGTTGATTTGGCTTCTTAGGCGGTGTAAGGATCACCTATACTAATTTGATGCTCCGCTTTATTGTCCAAACCTGACTTGTTTAAAACTAAGCAAGCAATTTAATACATAATGATGTAGAGTTTAGGCCTAAGGTGTTCAGTATGACGCCTCCATTTTATTACCATTCCATCACTGGCATCTTCCGCCTTATCATGTAAACATTAATATGAAAGTATTCTGGCTGTCCCTTTTGATCAATTTTCCAAGTTTTAAAGTTCTAGTGATAGCTTTTACCAGTCTAAGTTCCAATTCATCACGTGATCATGACATGACACGCTCTTTGCCATATAAGTCCGCAGTGGAATCTTAAAGTATCTCAATAAAAGACCTAAAATAAATAGGATTGTTACCTGAAGAATTCCTAAGCAAATAAACTAATCTATCCAAGTCCGTAACCTAGATGCTTGGGTATATTTATTTATGTCCTTAATGTTTGACAAACAATATGTGCACATATAAACACATTGGTACTCAATGCAAAAGTGTTGTGAAAAAAAGATAGAATGACAGCATTATTGCTTAACCTAGTAAGTTCTTTCAAAATTTCAGTATTGAATTCATGCAGTAGAATCTTTCATTAGATATCAGCTTAATAATGAAATGTAAAAATGCCTTACAAAATAATTATCATGCTTTGCAAAAATATATATGTACCGTTTTGGCCATGTTTTGATGCTTTTATACATGTTGACCAATTTTAACTAAAATATTGTTATACATGTATTAACTGAGATAATTTTTATAATACTTTTACTGACATAACTAAGTTTTTTAAGAATTTTAAAGAATTTTATAAAAGACAATGTCTTATGTTCTTATCTTATTGTTAAATATAAAAATGTTTTTCATCCGGTTAAAACAACAGTTTTCACACACATTTTTTGAATAACACTGCTTGAAAAGGCGCTGGTTAAGGATCTTTTTGTATTTATCTATTACATTATATATTTTTCAGGCGAATTAGATAGTATTTAAGGTACCGGATGGCTTATGCAGTATCTCCTTTCTGAAAAGTATTCATTTTCAGTGAGGAGACAGAGGTTCAGAGGGCATTGGTTCAAACTCCAGAAGATGCAATATTTTTTTTTTCAATTTTGTCTTTTTTCTTCTTTTTGTTTTGTCAGTATATTATTTACTTTCTTATTTTATATCAAATATTTGTAATTCAGAAAGATTTGAAGTTTAATTTTTTTTTACTGTGAAATGTATGAAATTGGATAGCATTACGAATTAAAATGATTATAATTTAAAGTCATCACGGTAAACTTTCTTTATATTTTTCACAAATGTTTAGAATAGTTTCTAGATAATCATTAGTAAACAATATTTGATGTCCCGATTATATTTGACGAAATCTGACGGTTTTTTCTTACCCCACCCTCTTCTTTTTTGATGTAAAATGACCTGTCTCAATAAACAAACAAAAATCTTTTCATATACATTTTACATTGATTTATTTGAAGTTATTTAAAATCTTTAGTTCATTATAATCACTTTTCAAGTAATAAAAATATTAAATAAGTGAAACTTTTCTACAGATAATGAAAATATAACTGTTGTTGTTGAAACGGATACAAAAGCTGATCTTTACTTGTCCATATTTTTTCAAACAAGTCAGTAAACGTTTGTTATATTTTGAATATATGTCTAGAATATATAAAAGTTTAATAAAATAAAGTTTCAAACGCATTTTCAAAAAATGTCATGAATACATCTAATACCTTAAAGTGAAATTAAAGTGTTTTGCAAGATTGAAATGGCGTTTGTTTTTGACGGTTTTTGCACGCGTTGTTGGCGCTCTATTGTGACGTTACGTTAACAACAATCCAAACGTATATACAGCGCTATTGACTGAATTAAAGACATAGTTTCTTAACTGTACCATTTTTATCATTCTAGATTGTTTTCAGAGCAAAATTTAACAATAAGTTGCTGTTTTTTTATTTATCAGATTTTTTAAACAAAATGACGCAGTCAATGGTTCGGTTTCTAGGTACGGAAGGAGGAAATAATAACAGCGAGTGCATCTGTTGTGAAATTAATCACGCTACTGACCTTCCTTGATGACATAATGAAAATATCCGATAGTGTTACAATTATATACATAAATTCACTTCAAAAAATAAATATATATAATTAAAACTAAACGAAATCTGGAAAACGTTATGAATCCGTGGAATTCATAATAATGTGTGAAATTAAAATTTAATGCTTTTGATACCTTTAAAAATGCAAGTTATCGTAGAGTGTATTTTTAGCAATTATAGAAACAAGATCACTTTTTTTTTCAGAAAATTTATTTTTTATCTACCTTAACACCTTAATTACCGTGGAAAAACATATTTGTGCAGTGTAAGAGAACCCAGCTTATTAATAAATGTTAGAATTATGTCTGCTCTGCCACATTGAATCGTATCAGATCACACAATCATTTGACTAACTACAGAAGATATGTAATAAATCTTCTAATCCTTGAAAAAACATTCAGGACATTTCTGAAAGGTAACAATTAGGTTGGAAACAAAATACTCATTTCATAAGATTATAAAAAAAACTTGTTAAATTTACGTTATGTAAAAGCTTAATTGAGTACAAGTTACTTGGAATACCGATATAACTATGCATGTATAACACATATTTTACGTTGAATAAAATACAGATTTCATTTGAACTTTTATCTTCCATTAAATTTCATTGGAATACCAATGCAATATTTTTTATTTATCTCGAGTTAAATGTATAAAATATATAAATTATCAAAAACAGGTTCCTAACATCAATATTTTTTCTTAATACAAAAAGAATATATATGTATAATATTTTACTCGACATTATATTTACATTTCATTTAACCATTTTTCTTAACTCTTGAAAAGGAATATTAGAATAATGATAAACATAAACAAGGTGGTTATGATGGCCCTGAAACCGCTCACCTGTATATAAAAACTCTCCATGACAAGGAACAAATAATACTGTTAACTTTAAACAAAAGCAGATTTAAAATCCAAATCTTAAACTGATAACACAATGTTCATATTTGTATCTGAAAGGGTGCATGTGGTAGCTATTGCTTAGGAAAAACAAAGTTCCATAAGATGTGATCATTTAAGGAAAATAAATGACACCCCGGTGCGAGGCCAATTTTAACCCAAGGGTTCTTATATGAACAAAGTTGGTAGACACCTGCTAGAATATTGTTCATGCTAAATGTCTAAGATGTAGCATTTTTGGGTATTTTAAAAGAAGATTTTTTTAAGTTTTCACTTTATACATATAAGGAAAATCAATGAGCTCCGGGGCGGGACAAATTTTGACCACAGGGCTTTTATTTAAACAAACTTGGCAGACACACACTAGAGGATGTTTCATGCTAAATATCTGAGCTCTAGCTATTTGTTTATTAAAGAAGAATTTTTCAAGTTTTCAGTACATACATGTAAGGAAAATCAATGACCCCCTGGGGCGGGACCAATTTGACCCCAGGGCTTTTATTTGAACAAACTTGGCAGACACATACTAGAAGTTGTTTCATGTTAAATATCTAAGCTCTAGCTATTTGGGTTTTTCAAAAGTAGATTTTATAAGTTTTCACTATATACATATAAGGAAAATCAATGCCCCCCGGGGACAGGACAAATCTTAACCTCAGGGCTTTTGTTTTAACAAACTCGGTAGGCACCTAATAGAAGATGTTTCATGCTTAATATCTAAGCTTTAGCCTTTGTTTCTTTAAGAAGATTTTAAAGGTTTAACTAAACACATTAAGAGAAATCAATAGCTTGTATTTGGAAAAACTTGGCAGACGTTCACTAGAATATAATTCATGCTAAGTATCTAAGCTCTAGGTATTTGGCTTTTTCAAAAGAAGATTTTTGAAGCTTTTTACTATATACATATCAGGTTATCAATCCCCCCCCCCCGGGCGGGGGCCAACTTTAAGGGCTTTTATTTAAACAAACTTGGTAGACACTCATAAGAAGATGCTTCATGCCAAAGCTCTAGCTCTTTGGGTTTTTTTTTTTTTAATTTTCGTTCTGTTGCCATGGCAACCAGAGTTGCAAAGTATTAAATTCTTTAAAGCTTTTCAAAGGTGACCACCAAAGGAACATTCCTGTGAAGTTTGGATGAAATTGGCATAGCCGTTTATAAGGAGATGTCATATAAGGCCAAAGATAGATTTCATGTATTCATAGACTTTGACCTTAAACATAGCCAGGAAACAAGATAAAGGTGTCATATCAAGTATAGTTTAGTGTTGACAAGACTTCAAATACGTAAAGATCATTATATATTAACCGTTTACATCACATATCATGCAATTTATGAAACCAGCGCAGAGCTGTAAAAAAGAATCAAAGCCTAAACTAAAGCACTATATTATGGTTTATTGAAATGGAAACGAATGTAATATATTTCACATCGTCTAAAAATATTTCATGTAGAAGTAGAAGCGCCGGTTTGGCCCCACGTACTGCGGAAGCACGACGGATTCTATATGGAAAATGATATCATCGATCTTTAAGCGGTTTTGAAAGGACGGTACGTAGGTCTGTAGAAAGATTTCAGGAAAAGCTTAAAAAAATGAACATTTAAATAACAATGAAATCTTTTATTATTGTTCCAGTTTAATGTTTGTTTGTTATGGGTTTTACGGCACAACGACACAGTATAGGTCATATCGCGACGTTCCAGCTTAATTGGTGGAGGAAAACCTCAGGTGTCCTTCCGTGCATATTTCAGGCACGGATGGGCACCTGAATAGAACCACCGACGTTCCGTAAGCAAGCTGGATACCTTCCGCACATGACAGAGTCCAAAGTCATTGTCGGGATTCGAACCCACGGCGGTGAGGGGCAAGTGATTTGAAGTCAACGACCTTAACGACTCGGTCACGGACGTCCCTTCCAGTTTAATATTTTGGAAGAAAATAATATTGTTACTCAGTAAAACGGTAAAGGTTTTAAACTAAATAACAAAAACAACTAGTCCCATATAGGATACTATCAAATATAGTGAAACCACATACGTTATTTACGAACAAAGCGTTAACCTGTTTATCTCCATAGTTAAATATTTTGCAACAGAAGTATCTTTGTCATATAATAATCACCATTTTGGATGTAGTCACATGACTTAAGAATATAAAAAATAGTGACCTCTGGCTTCTTACCGATTAGCCAATACGCACGGGCGTATATAAAGAACTGAGTCTAAATAAATTAAATTGATAACTTGAGAATAGCTATTTATCAACATTTTTGTAGCTTCTAATTGATTCTATGCGTAGGGTGTTACCTTATTCGAATATGTGTTACCTATTTTGATAATGTGCATACACACGCAATCAATCAATCAATCAATCAATCAAGTGTTATGTGAAAAGGGAGTAAGCACATATGAGCAAAATAATTATATTGCTTTCGTCTATCAACGGGAGAATTATTCTATCGTTGTTTCGGTCTGGAATCCGAGTAATCAAAGGTTTTAAGAAGGTATGTTTAAAACAAAATTAAACAGAAAAATAAAATGTTTGACGTTACTACAGAGCTACGGAGTGACGTTCACAATATAAAAATCTGATATAGACGATTACTTTAGAAAAGGTGTTTCTGATAAATTATGCTTTGAATAATAAATGTTATAATGCTAATAAACCTCGTCAAACCCCCAATAATGATAACAAAATGTCCAATTTATTACAATCATCTTTCCAGCAGAACCAAAATCAGTGAAAACTAAACATTTATTTCATATTTTTACAAGTATATACAAAAATTAAGGCTTGTCTGCAACGTACGATTTGTAACTCAATCGAAGGGAGTTGATCATTGATATTTCATTTATATTTCACATTGAAGTTAAAAGTCAGTATATTATTTTTAAGTTAGTAACATTAATTCGTCTGATATTCATTTCAAATTGGGCAGAATAATTTGGGCCCTATGAATCAGATCTTTGCATATCAATCGTCACAACCCATACTCAACTTATGTTTATTGGACCGTTAAAAGAATATTTAAAAAATGTAAAAGTTATTTCTACTGTCTTATTTTATTGAAAATAGAAATAAATTGCAAAGAAGCAAACAATGACATTTGTTCTTTTTACACGCTGTCTCATCTATACATTTATAAAAACATAGATAAATATACAACGAGAACAATGTCAAGCCATATAAAAAACTACTTCTATTTTCGCCGACTTTAGATAATGAGTTGGCGGACGAGTCTTTCTTTTATGTGCCTTAGAATGAAATCACTTAAATGTATTTCGAATGAAATTTCAAAGAGTAGAGTTGAAAAGAAAAAATGTTAAAGACAATAATTATTTTCTTTATCATTGACAACATACGCATACAAAACTATTTTTCAGGGAGCTAAATGATCGCGCGATACTACATTGAATACGACAACGTATTGTTACGCTAAAAATCAAGGCTGTTGTGTTTGTACTATCGTCCTTCATCATTTTAAATTGACATTTTACTTGATTATATCTCATTTTAAGTTCTGATGAAACGAAAGAAAAATAACAATGAAAGAAGGAAAGAAGTACAAATATTGCTACAATGCAGCAATTGATCAGAAGCTCCGGGCGAAAAATGCGCTCATTACAGATACCTTACCAAATAACTCCTACGCACAGCTCATGTTCTATTCAGATTAAGTAGTATTGTACATTATTCCGAATGTTTTGTAAATATTTTTTTTGTATAATTATACATATACTTATCGTATGCACTGTCCATTACAGAGGGACCAGATATCAAATTTTCAAAAACAAATTGCTTTCACTGATGCCCACGTGGTAAGGAAAGTAATTCTATTGCATACAAACAAGACTTGTAAATGTAATGTGACATGACAGTACTAAAACAGTGTCACTACTGTAGTCATTAATACAAGATGATAAATATATCAAAACATGTACATTTTCTTTTTCATCTATAATCCTCCCCATTTTCTACAAATATAAACAACTAATCACGGTAAGAAATATTAAAATCCATATGTAAATAAGCCAAAAAAACAACAACTTACATTGACTATGCTTATCAAATTAAATGTTCTTTGCATGTTTCGCATGGTATATCACGATATAACAAGATAGGTATTGGTGCAAAGCATCAAAGGGTGTCCAAGCAAGAAATGCAGCAAATGACGATGAACTAGTAAATATCTGATGACAAGATATTCTTATAAAGTGTTCAGTGGTTAATTGGACTTTACCAGAATTGATTATCATAGATAAATGGGTGGACAAAAGACGTTGTTGATCATGAACTTGGTAGGTTTGCTAGAGATAAGAAAATTGAATGTATTTTCTTTGGAACATACAAAACAATAGTCAAAATGAACAAAGTCTTCTTTTTTTCATTCATTATCATAATTGTTACAAATATACAAATAGTAACAAAAGGGACTAATATAGTAATATTACATGCATTTTTGTCATGTCAAATTAAAAAAAATGGTTTCTTTCAATACCTGGGATTTAAGATTTCAAGTCCCAGATAAATACTGAAAGTAGAACACACAGGAATGAAAAACAAATTGGGATGAATTTCAAAAAGACCAAATTCAGGAATTTTTGTTTGTTATACACGTTTTATGGTGATACATTATTTATCAATATAATGGAAGACTGTTACCTGAATTTAGGCCGGCATGAGGAAATTCACTTACATCATGTTCATGGGAGTCAAGATATAAAAGCTACTAAACATTGGCGATATATATAACGAGCTATTGTTAATTGATTTATTGGGAGGTCAATATACTATTTTGTAGAATTGCTTCAAAACCCTCTATGTTTACATTCCATAGCACAAACTGCAGACAAAAATTTTTGTTGTTAAAATTTCACACAGTATTCCTCAAATCAACTTTCCCTAAAAACCACCATAAAACCGTTTGCTTTCAAACAAAAAACAGAGAAATTTCGGGAAATAAAGGTCAATTTAAATATTCACAGTAAAAAATGTCAACAGAACAATCAGGGCCGTAAAAAAGAAAGGAGCTATATACTGGAAAGAACCTACAGACCATTTCAAAATGATAATACTGTGATATAACAATTCGTAAAAAATGGCCTTCTTAAATTTTTACGATAAGTTTATTAAGAGTGCATTTTTTTAAAATATGTTTGCATTTCATTACCTGCAAAATTCTCCAGTTCGTTATTTATAACCATAGCGCGACACGAATGATCATTTCATTAAGAATAAAACTACTTCTATAAATTGATTTTTGGACTTTCACAATGTTGAGGTCATCGGGCTATTGATAGCTTTCGAATTCATGTACAATTTCATCCCGTTCTCATTCATTAATATGACATGCTGCGAATCACCGAAGGAGAAACCAATATATGACTTTACATAAAAGAAATCGGAAGGAGTTCTTGACTCCGAATTTATTTTTAGCTGTAAATCGAAGGTATTAATTGATAAAAATCGGGTCCATGGGCAAAAAATGGTAAACACAAATAGCTCTGCGCTTGTGGGCGCGGAACAATAAAATCCATCTTGATTACAATAGAGACGCAAGGCTATGTTTTGTTTTTCTAATAGTAATTATCTTTTTGAAATATTTAATACGGTGTGCACATTAAACTTCCTGACTTCGTGCAATTCCTCTTACATTGATTACATTGTACGTGGTGTTATTTTCATAAATTTAGATAAAGACAATAAGTGTACAATTAAATGTCATTTCACCGCTTAGATATCCCATGCATTCCGTGTTATAGCACGGCGTTATATTATACGTAAGACTCTGGCTAAAGACCGTATACTAAAAGCGCCAATGTACTATCTGTAAAATTACTTACTTTCCTTCTTCTCTTTTCATTTCGTCACATATTAAAAGGAAATTCCAATCCGCTATTAAAATAATCCAAACATCTTGGCCTTTTCCGTCATTCTTCGATAGTTTTATGCGGTAAACTTAAGCTACAAAATAATAAAAAGTGACATCAGTTCAGTTAATTTTGGTGTGTTTTAATATTTAAGAATATTGCTACTTTGCTCTGACGGTAATGATTAATATGTTGTTAGACAATTCTTGTCACATGTATATGAACATACTGCTTTGAGACTTGAGCCCGGGAACGAAAGTGACTGAAAATATAAAGAAAGAGGTGGACGCCACCGCCTTCTTTATATCAATTTCAGATGATGTAATATTAGAAAAAGCATGCAGTTTAGTAAATTATGAATTGTGTACATATTTGTATGTCCATAATATTACTGTAAGTGTAACAATGTCAACTACTAACGCATCGCATATAACCTGGGAATTAAAATACCGTAAATCTCAGATACCACTGTTTATCCCTGAATGAATACACAAATTTTGTTGTCAAACTATTAACACTTCTGATAAATTCATATGCCTTTCAACAATGAATTTGAAAGAAAAACATTTACTTACTTCACTACTTTTCATTTCGTCAAATATTGAAGGGCAATTCCACTACATTTGTAAATATAATTGCAACTAGTCGGCTGTTTCTAAATATTTCGATTATTAGTCATGACACGCGGATCAATATTGGTTGTTCACAAGACCAAGTAGGGTGCAATTTGTTATATCTGAAGCGTATCTTTTTTAAATAGTGTGTACATCTGGTCCCTTTTCTTATGATTTAAGTGTATTTTGCATGACCTCATTATTATTTTTTTGATGACATGACAGTCAGTATTTGATATTATTAGTACTTTCTGCGGACCTCTTTGGTTATTGAAGGGGTATAAAGCTATACAAATATCTTATGAATTATTTACTTAAATTTAGAAACAATAAATTTTAGAATGTTTCTATTATTTAACACCCATTAAGACCGTAAACACAGTAAAATGTTCATAATGAAAAATTATGTGTAATATTTTGTGTATGTTTTTAACCGTTTATCAATGATTTTGTGCATGTGTCATTCGCTTAAAAATATAAATACATATTTTTTCGTTCAAGCATAATATTTGAATAATTCTTATTCAAAAGTGTTAACTGCAGGGTGTAAATTACAAATTCAAAAACATATCGGTGGACATAATGTCATTTAAACATATTGTATTTTGTATTAAATCTAACTTTGTTTTTCGTTACTGGGTTGACCATGAAGATGTTTGTACCGCATGTAAATGGTGTCCATAATCTTACCTTGGATGTGACTTATTTGTAGAAAAATATCGGGTACACAGAAAATGACAGTAGGTCTCATAACTACGAAAGACCGGTGGGGACATTTCAACTTCCCGATTTCATCTCTATGAATTCACGATTTCAACTCCATGAGTTCACGATTTTAAATTTATGAATTCACGATTTCAACTTCATGAATTAACATTTCAACTTCACAAATTAACGATTTCAACTTCATGAAGCTGAATTCGTGAATTTCGTATGTTGAAAACGGGAATTCACGAAGTTAAAATTGTAAATTCATGAAGATGAAATAGAAAATTCATGAGTTCATAACTTTCGTGTATCACGACTACAAACATGGAATCGGCATGTCAATAAAAAACCGGGAACGGTACACTTGCAAACCGCATGGTACTTTCGAATCTCTACGAAATCATCCCCAAAAGTAATCTATATACCAAAATCATGTAATAGTTGAACCATTTATACTAAGAATTGGTTATTTTCTTTTTGGTATTACAAACCAAAATCAGCAGTGCTTAAATATGCCATAAATAAAATATTGTGAAATATTGAAGAAATAAAATGCTTATTTTCATTTTTCGTATCTTGACTGTAAAAATCATTTTGTCAAGGCAGTGAAACATAAATATATATTGTGATTTCACTAGTGTCTTTCATGACATCTTTCTTATATACACATGCATTCACAAAATTAAAGGGGAATTCTTTCGAATTTTAAGTTCAAAAAGAGAAAAATATATAATTAACAGAAACTCAAGTTTTTGTTTTTCCATTTTCATCTCGTAGTATGAAAAGTATCATATTTCATTCTTATTGCTTTTTGGCATTTATAACAGTTATAAAATGATAAAGTGTTTGGTACAAAAGTAAAAATTTACCACATTCTTTGCATTTTTCTGCTTTGACGAGAAGTAATTTAACATTCAGTAAGCGTATTTTCCTCGATTGATAAACACTTACCATGCTATTAAACTATTATTGAAACTCAAGTTTGCCTTTTCTAAAGAAGGAAAATTTGTTCGCGTCTGAGTTTAAAGAAATATTTATTTTATTGTACAAAACACGGACTTCTCTTTAAATCATAGAAAACATTACAATCAACCTTAAGAAGGAAATAATCTTCTTTAAACTATTAATTACGAGCATAAAAGTTAAAATGATTTTTAAACTTTGAGAAAATAACATTCGTTTGATAAAAAAATATTTCTAATGTGTTTATGTAAGTTTGTAATTTTGCTTAGACGGCAATCAATATGTTTTGTAAAATAAGCAATTGTCACATGCTTATGAGGCGACCCCCTTTTTACAAATTTTACCAGATTTTATGTTAATTTTAAAAGCTGATAACAGTGCTGAATGTTATTTGTGATACATGTTTTGCCAGATTTCATCATAATACAGTATAACTCAAGTGTCCGTTCGTGTCTGAAATAATGCATGGAAGGGCACCTAAGGTCTTCATCCACCAATAAACCTGGCAAGTCTCCAGTACTGACCTGTACTGTGACGCAATACTCAACAAAAAAAAACAAAGTTTTTCTTTGTCAAAAGTAATGCAATACAATGTTACTTTATTAATTTTCACATCCCTGCTTTCAGAGATAACTTACAAATTTATAACCAAGCCCCGATTCGTACGAAACAGGATTCCATAGGAAAATTGAGCTTAAGATATATACGTTGTAAAGAGAGAATTGATAAAAGTATCAGGTTCCGGTTAAATATGGTGGACATTTCTTTCTCCGAAGAAAATATGTAATTTATTTTGTTGTTCGACGATACCAAGACGGTAATAATCAATGATTGTGTAGAAATGTAAATGTGCTATTATAAACTTGTCTTGATGGAGTGATTGAAATATAAAATCGTAATTGTTAGTGATCATATCAGTTCTTTCACCCTGCCCACCAACGAAATCAATTCCGATGGGCAATGTCAGGGCGGAGACGTAAACGTAACAAATCTTCCTTCATTTAAAAAAGCATAGAATAAACCCACACGAAATGACAATAGTATCTGTTCTGAAATAAACCTGAAATAAACGAGAATAGAGAAACAGATATCGAATCCGATTCTAGTTACTTGAACAAAGAAAAAAGCAAAATGGCTGACAACAAAACTTAAAGAGCTTGCAGTGATACAAGCGAAAGAGCTCAAAGACCTTATACATGAACTTAAAAATGTCTTTTAGACATCGGTTTTTGGACGTCAGCTTTACGTCGTATTTGGTTAAATGATTACAACAGTGTATAAGGATTATTTTTTGTTAATTTTTTACCTACCGTCAGGACACCGACCAGGACCTGACGTTAGTACGACGTCAAAATGAAACGTCTTATAGACATCGGTTTTTGGACGTCAGCTTTACGTCGTATTTTGGTCGCCGACGTCGTGACCAAAATCTAACGTTAATCCGACGTTATTTTAACGTCGTGTGTTTGCTGGGTACAAAGCTTACATGTATTTTCTTCAGGTTTGTGGATTTGTTTATTATTTTGAAATTCTTTAATAAGCCCATTCCTTAAAGCAATCTTTATGACACACTCGGTTTAAGGTCTCAGCTTCCTATCATCTTATATGACGACGTTATTGAAGTCATGAGCTGGAAACGTACACAATTTGAGATTTGACAAGTAACAATCCAGGCCATTTATACACATTTGTAAGTTTTTAAGTTCACCAAACAATATAAACTATGTATCTATCAATGCTGTGTAAATGTTTTAATTTGCATGTTCCAAGTAAAGTTTCAATACACAACCAAGTTTGTAACCAGTTTTCTCGCTTGAACAAAGTGTCCAACCACTTAACGTCCTGTCCCTTGACACCGGTATTTTAAAAATATTCATGGTCATTTTTTACATTTTATTGTAAGATATCACATTATTCCCAATTTAATATTGCCATGGATTGGAAATACGATCATATAATTTTGATAAACATAATGTTTACGAAACACAGTAAGAGAAGGTTTGTTTCAAATCATTGTTCATTTTCATCGGTCAACCATGGCAGAAAAAAAGATCAGTAGGTACATGTATAACAATACATGACAAGGAATTAAAAATACACTTTTTGTGTATCGATGTGAACACAAAAACGACAGATGATGTTAATAAGTATTCAATACTGTAGTTTCAACCTTCATTGGAGACCTATCGCCATATATTCAAGGTTTAAGTAATTACATCTTTTCGATGAGTTTTATTTGTGTATGTACTTTATTCCATGTTTCAGAGTTTGAATAGTTTGGTGTTCAATGTACACTTCATAATGATCAAAATTTGACACATGATCTTTTTTTACATTTCTTTCAAAGGCATCAAGCTATTTCAATTGTTATATTGTTTTGTAAAATAGAATGAAAGGTAAAATAATTGAAAATGTATTGATAGCGTAACAAGTAATAGTGAAAAAATGTCTAATTGTGATGATCAGTTAGAATCAAAGGATTACGTTGTGTCTTAATATGATGATACAATTATTGGTCTGAGTGATAAAGAACAAAACATAAACACAATTGAGACAACGGACAACATTTCAAGATTATCTCTGTACCATTGTTTAACATGGTCAACAATTTACAGTTACAGGGATAAGTTAATACATACGTAGGAATACGCGAGTGGTGACAGATCGTAAAAATCTTTTAGTTTGTGTTTAAAGACCTGTTAATATAGAACAGATATGAAAAACATATTGACACAAATATTGACTTTTACACTGTGTATATTAAAATTGTGTGAGTTGTGAAAATATTAGTGATAAAATGTATATTTCACTTAACAGTGCATAAGTATTATGTATTTCTGTTTATTTCTGCTGTTAGGAATGCGCAGAAATTGCATATCTTTTAAGTTTAAGATACTTAATGCATTAAATAGGTAGATGAATATCTATCCTTATCGAGTTATCATGTTACATTATATGACATATACATGTATGTACATGGTTTTATTTGCGTCGTCAATTATTGCAAATATTTTAAGTTTACATTTATAGAAATGTTCAGTGTTATTATTTTTGTTATACTTCTCATTGTTATCATGCTTCACGTGTAAATCATGTACTCATTTTCTCTACTTTTCACGTGCATCTATCAGATAAGGTCTTTTGAATTAGCTCCTCGACGGTGTAGTGCTTGCGAGTATTTGATATTATGATAAGTTGCTTGAAGTTTCATGCATATCACAGTTGTTTAGGCAAAAACTTTATACTAAAAATTCTGTATCTTTTATTGGTATATTGGATAATACTTAACAATGTATGTGTTAGGTTAAACCAGTGTAACTGTTAAAATTGGAATTAAATAAAATGTATTGGATAGGGAAAGGATTTATTTGATAATCTATCCAATGTTGTGATAGTAATTATAAAATAAAAAAAGATTCACGATAGTTTTCATTGGTGCCTTATTTGTTTTGATACCGTAAAATAAATATTTTTTAATCGTTTTTATAACCTGGCCAGTACAAAACGCTGTTTTATTTTACTTAATGTGTTGTAATCCCAAGATGTCCAAAAGCTCAATTGTAAAACCGTTCGTCTTTGTTTTTATGAAACTATAGCTTGCCAGTATATAATCGCAGTATTATCAACATTCCAACGTCGAACGCCAAAATTATATTCTAGTCTCTGCTTTTGACTACAAAGTGATTTAAAGAAACAACTTATGTGTGATATGTCTTTCCATTCTGGCTGCTTTCCAATTATTAACCATGTGTGAACTTCTGCAATGTTTGATCTTAATATTGATATGCTTACCATGCCAAATGCCAATCAAGTATTCTATTCCGATTTTGTCTCTTTATCTGGCATATTTGTTCGGCCACATTGTTTGCAAGGTATACTAGCATTACCATGTGGTTACCTGGCCTATATTCTATTTTTATTGAATAAGAAGATAATATTTCTATCCAACTTGACATTCTAGGGTTTTTTTTTTAATTTGTTAACCATCAGAGAGAAGCATTGCTTACAACAGATTCTCTACCGT
The DNA here is from genome assembly GCF_026571515.1 of Ruditapes philippinarum. NCBI lineage: Eukaryota > Metazoa > Mollusca > Bivalvia > Venerida > Veneridae > Ruditapes > Ruditapes philippinarum. Next base: position 87,468 of record NW_026864645.1, on the reverse strand, counting down.
GTAATGTTTGAAATATTTTACAAAATGAACCACAGCTAAAAGCTCTTTTCAGGTCACACAATATCTTCTGTCAGCTTTAATCAAAATCATGCTAGCAAAAGCAATGACTATCTCTTTGCCGTCAATAACCTGTGATAAAATTCAAAACACTGAACATTACTTGCATTATTACAATGCTAAAAACCGGATGAGCTTTAATTGTACCATTTGTTTAAGCACGTCTTAGCTCCATAAATGCATCATGTCATTCTTTTGAACAAACGAAATTTTGACTTTTCTCAGGAAGCTAATGTAAAATGCTTGGTAATATGCGAATACTGATTTATGAATTCCTGTAATAGCTACTTAAACCAATAATTGACATTAATTCAAGAATATTTGGAGGAATTGGCCAGTCAATAACCAGAATTTATATCTAGACAAGAAAACCAATTTGCTGCCGATTGTTGACATAAACAATCGTCAATCTGGGCAGAGGATAAACATCTTTTGTGGTCAAATCATTAATTTTTCAGTAATCGAAACAAAAGCCATCCTTCTTCTGGACCATAACTATACCATTAGCCCAAGCAAAAGAAGATGGTTGAATTACATTTTACTTTAACATATCATTTATATGTTGTTCAATTACATCGGTATTCGTATGTACTGATATTCTTCTTCAAAAAACGGTTGCTTCATAAGTTTGGCATTTCCAGTATGTATTCTATGTATTATGATACAAATTTTCACAAGATCTTCAATCAGTTTCCGAAAAAAGTATCTGAATGTTTTATAAGGCTTTTTGCTGCTTTTGTGCTATAGACATGCCTTCAACAGTACAATCATGTTTAGGAACATGGGTTAAATTTCTATAGTTTGAAGTGTAAGAACCATTGTCACTATTATAGAAACTATGCTTAAATCAGCAACATGAGTACCTGGATAAACAGCATGCGTTTCGTTATTTAAATTCATAAATGCACAAAGAAACGTATGAGTTTGTATAAACCAAAGTTTTGGCCTCAAGTCCGTAATCACATGAAATGATTTTAAAGTTAGTTCAAAAGTAGACATTTCATTTGACTTTAAAGGCGGATTATTTATCATTTCAGTCATGGGAGGAGGTGTTACGCGATAGCAACCTACTTTACCAGTAGGTTGCAATGCAACTATGACCTTTTATCTTTTACAAACATTTTGAATGATCTAGTAAACATTTGTTGTTTATTAATATCAGCAACAAAACTTTATTCACATAACAAAGTACATGTACACCCTTTAAGTTCCAGAAACTATCGTTTTCCCTTTAATGTTAAAAGGTTCTCCAGATGCTGTTTATATTTGAGAAGAGAATGGAGCGTTGGTAGTTGTACTAAAGTTTGGAATAAGATCCCGAATATTTGTAGATAGAATCGATAAAGTCGCTCCAGTATACAATAAACACATGTGAAAAACGTGAAGGAACACAAAAGGGTACTCCCTTAGAACGTTTAGTAGTAGATTCACCACTGGGGAGTTTAAACCAATTTTAGGCGGCCAAACCTCGCTCTGAGCCAAAATATGTTCATAAATGACAAGGAAGTGTAAATTAAATGAATCCCCGCCAAGTGAAATTCTAATAGTGGCCATGGTTACATTAACAAAATAAATGAACTGCATTATTGAAAACTTGATAATAATTTGCTACGCAAACGTCTGTCTGATCAATGTTGAAAATCTAGACTGGCTCTATCTTAATAGATAATGAAACGCTTAATACAAATAGGTTCCACGTAGCTCACAAATTATCATATTAACGTTTATATGATTTTTTTATCACTCGGTTTTACTTTGTACGAAGACAAACGTTTCCCTTTTACAGAGATCGCCACTACATAACGATTTTAACTACACCCTGTTGTTACGATTTTCTGTCTGTTCGATAGTTTTCTTAACTTATGTAAATCTCATGATAATCTGTATGGGAATAGAAACAAATTACCTAAGCTTAGACAATCTGATAAATACTTGAAGATATATATTATTGTCATCTCGTATGTAATAGCAATATCGAATGTATTTTCTCTTTTAAACATAAATATAAGATGAATGTCGCAGAATTGGTTTTTTTATGTCTGTTAAAAGTACATGTCCTATTCCCAAATCATTATGCACAATCTAAAAAGTACTTAATTTTCAATATTAACAGTATTCAATTGAAGATCCAAAGGAACTTTCAAAACTAACGGTATTTGAATCAATGATCTTAAGGAAACTCCAACACTAACGGTTTTTGAATCAAAGATCCAACATGTCTCATTCCCCAAATCATCATGCACCTTCTTCAAAGGTACTCATTTTTCAACAGTAACGGCATTTGAAACAAAGGTCCAATTGATTTTTTGCAAAACTAACGATATTTGAATCAAAGTTCCCAAGTAACATTCAACACTAACTGTATTTGAATCAAAGATCCCAAAGGAATCAGAAAAAATGAGCAAATTTGAGATGAAGCACGGGGCATCACTATACAGCTGTTGCACAACACTTTACACCTGCTGGTACATGTATAAATTCCTTAAGAAACGAGGTCTATCAAGAACATTCAATACAAATAGTTTAAAATCAAAGACTTGGTTAGATTGAGTCTGTAAATAAGTGTAAGATCTCTCATTTGGCAATCTGAACATCAATGCTGTCAGACCAGATATATTTATTATGAAAATGCCTATAACTTCTCGTAGACAACTTTATGCTCTATAAGCATCACAGGTGAAGTACATATTTTTTTCAAAACAAGGCATTTCGATATATCTATCATGAATTTAGACTGACAATTTGATTACAGAAATGCACACATATCAACATATATTTATATATTTACATCTATATTTACATCTAAGTAGCATAATTATACAATTTAAATTTTAAAGTCAGCACACAAAGAAACTAAATACATCTAAGTATACAAACAAGATAAATACATGAAAACTCGTTATTTAATGGGTACTATAATAATGAATGTATGTCAGTAAGCACAATTATGCTAGAACAAATTAAATTTCGCTCAAAGCCATTAGAATTTGATTTCATGACAATTGTTATTGCCTGTCACCTTTAATGACATGGTTTTATATATGATTCCACATAACAAACACGTATGACTTATAAAGTGTAGAAGAATGTTTCATTTAAGTTTCCATGTCAAATAGATGTTGCTTATTCACTATATTTATAAAGTTCTCATTAACTCATTGTGCCTATATTACAATATCAGTTTTACATAACATCGGACAGTTTTTTAAGGCAAACTTGCTTTTGCAAACGATACACCACTTTGTTTTAGACAATGACGAGAAAATAAAAGTTCATGTTCCTTATTTACAATATGGATATCATTATATCCAAAGACATTTTAGGATTATATAATTTTCTTTTCAAGTGCCCTTATATCAGCTCTATGGGCCGCAAGGAGTGCCTTTTTTCTTTCATCACATTCTTTTACAGAGCTTTGATCCACAGGAGCACCCATGAAAGCGTATAGCTCTGGAAGTTGTTTCACGCTCTCGTCAACGTAGTAAGTACACATAATCCCAAATGAATTCCATACCTGTGGCAAAAGATAAAAGTCAAAGAACATTATTCATTTTAGCCAACAGCGTTTTAATAGTTTTATTGGAATATCTTGCACTGTTATTGTCTTTCGATGAAACAACAATACAATATAAACTTATGTGTAATATGTAGGGATTCCAAATTGTTGTGATCATATTATTGATATTATTTAACGATACAATCACATATAATTTAAAAAAGTAGTGTTTTTAGGTCTTACCTGATACATAAAGTTTTTATATCGGGCTTTTGATGAGAAATTATTATTGAAACAAATATTTTGTTACAATTCTCACATTTGATTGACTTGGAAAGAATGTGTGGATATACCTTATGTCGAAATATTGTTTATTTGGATGTATTTATGAATGCTGGTCCTTCTTTAAAAATTTCAAGTATAAATTAGATGAGTGGATAAAAGTAATGTAATTACTTTTTTCACTTGTAGTACTGAGTCGTCAATATCTTCGGCTAGATCAGGGTCATTTACAAACTCTATAAAAAGTTTGACTCCGTCATGTGTGTTTTTCAGTGCTGTTAACTTTGCTGAAAAATCCTCCCAGAACAGTAAAATCTTTCCAAATAGCTGTGCAACTTTCCCTAGTTCTGTTCCAGCCATTTTAAGATTTTCCTCGTTCATAAGATCCGCTGTTTAAAAAATGAGCTATTAAACAAGATTACTCTCTTTTTCAAAGTGAGTGTTGTTTTATTTCTTGCCAATGTTATGGCGTAAATTGATAGAAATAACAAAAAATTTTAATTTAATAGAAAAAAAGAAATTTTATAGATATTGAAATGAATTAATAATGCATTATGCTAAAAGGCAAATATGCCCCAGAAACCTTTTATATTTTCGTAAGAAAAGGCAAAAAAAAAGTGATGATAAATGCTAATGATCTGAAGAAAGTTACAGCCCTAAATAAGAAAAAAATTGATCATAACAGTAGCAAAATTTAAATAGAGTAGTATTTTGACTTCCTTTCAAAATACTGAATAATTATAACTATACTAACTACCAAAAAGCATCAAAAGCGAAAGATTGTTCATGTATTTGGCCAATAAGGTTAAGTGGTTATGTGTGGAAAACTATATCTGAACAAGAAAAATAAAAATGTTTAAGACATAAAATAAAAAAAAAACATTTCTTGTACATAATGGCCTTTAAAATGTATTTTATAAACATTTATCAATTGCTAATTTCCCCATTGATTTAGGGAACATTTTACAGGTTACTCAATGGCCAATCACCTAATATTTATTTTGTGTCTGTTGTTATCTGGGAATAAGTTTAGTTATATTGATTTAGTATTTTGCATGGATGTCAAAATACAACACTTTGTTTACAGTTTGTTACTGTTATGATAAATATTTCACAATCAGCCCCTCTTCAGGAAATATGCATCCAATATGCTTTTAAACCATTATTTAAACATTTTAAAAGTAATGTGTAAGGAAAATGTTGATGTATAAACTGCCTTAAAGATTATAGTTCTGCATGTACTCGCAAGCATCTTAAATAATGATATTTAATTGCTGGCTTCCTTTATGTTTTTAACTGAAACAAGCTTTCCTATTACTTTTTTCTTTGGACATATGAAGACTGTGAATTAAAATCGTTTTAATTTTTTTCTTTCTGATCATCATATGAACGTAAAATAATAAAACATTCACCGTTTTCAAGGGCTAATCTTTCCATAGCTGCAAGACCTTCTATAGCTTCTTCTCTCATTCTTGCAACCCGTCTTTCATTTTCTTCGATTCTCTGTTGTTCCTCATCTATATCCCGTTTGGTTTCTGCACTAGCGTTTAGGGCTTGTTGGCTCTAAATATAAAGTTTCACACATTATAAATTAAAAGCAATTAAACTTCGAAGTTTAAACCACGTGTTCAGTTAGGAATCATTATCTTATCCGATCTTATCATTTTAGATGTGTTTTCATTATACACCAGCGTTATAACTTTTTATAGCAACTGTTTTGCAACTTCATGTAGCAGCTGCATTATAACTTTATAGAGCGGTACTTTGAAACTTAATACAGCAGCTGTGTTGCATTTATTTAAAATAGGTGTATTGCACCTTTATACAGCAGCCGTTTCGCATCGTTTTAATGCAGTTGTGTTTATATGATATACAGCAGCTGCGTTCAAACTATTTATAGCAGCTATGTTGCAACTAAATATAGCAGTTATGTGCCAATATTTACAGCGCCTGTGTTGCAATTTTATACAACAGTAGCTGTGTAATACCTTAAAACAACAGCTGTGATGTTATTTTTTAGTAACTGTGTTGCATCTTTAAAGGAGCTATGTTGTAACTTTACAGGAGTTGTGTTGTAACTTTACATAGCAGTTGTGTTGTACCTTAAAACAGAAGCTGCATTGTAACATTTAAAGAGGTTGTGTTTTTTACAAGGGCTGCAAGATCCTGTAACATATTTTTTATGATTATAAATGATAGATATGATGCTCAAATTAAGATTTATCTATATTGTAAGTTCAAAAAAGCACAGGCACGGAGCTATTGGTGTTCACTATTTTTTTGTCCATGGACCCAATTTTTATCAATTAATCCCTTTGTTTTACAGCTAAAAATAAATTCGGATTCAAGAATTCCTTCCGATTTGTATTATGAAAAGTCAAATATTGGTTTCCTCTTCGGTGATTTGCGGCATGTCTTATTAATTAATGAGAGCGGGAACAAATTTTACGCTTACATCGCCGGGAAGGAAGTATAAAAGATAAAATAAAAAATAAACTAAAATTCGGTAATTTATTTCTTACTTTTGTGTCTTCTTCAGGAAATTATTAATTATTTTGTGGTACACAGTGGGTTATTATGTATTTTATTGCTGTAGCTATAAATAGATGAACAGTCCGAAAATCTATTTATAGACTGAAGTAGTTTTAGTTTAACTAAACGGTCATTCGTGTCACGCTATGGGTATAAATAATGAACTGGAAAATTTTGCATGAAATGAAATGCAAACATTTGCAAACAATAAATTTCACTCTCATTTATAGAAAAAAATTAAGTAGTCCTTTTTATAAATTATTATATTATAGCAATATCATTTTGAAATTGCCTTTTCCGTAGGTTCTTTCCGGTCCCCGATTGCACTTATGACATTTTTTACCCAACCTAGTTCTGGCTTCCATAACTGCATATGTTGACGTTGTGCGGCAGTAAACTGGTCTAGCTGTAACCGATCCAATGTTTAATGTCGAATTTATAGCTGTTCTATATTTTGTTTAGGCAATCGGTTTTATGGTAGTTTGAGTTGATTGTTGATTTGCCGATTATTGTGGCATTTTAACATGAGTTGTTATGGGTTTATTGATAGGAATGTAAACACACTGGTGTGTCTGACGAGTTTTTGAAGCAATTTAATGACCTCGCAATAAATCAATTAACAGACTTTGTCGATTTTGACAACTGTTTTGTATGTTCGAAAGAAAATACATTTATTATTCTAATCTCTAGCATACCTTTAAAAGTTCATGATGAACAATGTCTTTCGACGCCCATTCATAAATGATATGCAATTCTGGTAAAATCCAATTAACCATTGAAAAACTTATAAGAATATCTTGTCATCAGATGTCTATTAGTTCATCTTCATTTGCTGCATTTCTTGTTTGGATGTTCTTTAATGCCTTGCATCATAATATAAGATACTTATTTGGCGCGAAACATGTAACTGACATTTTGAAAAATAAAGTCAATGAAAGTTTTTGTTTTGGCTTATTTTCATATTAGAGCACAGCGATGATATGTCTCCTATTGTATTTACCATTTAAGATGGGTTATATTTGAGTCAAATACCAGCCTCAGGCAACGGGACGCATTCTTGTTTTTAACATTCAACATACTTATTAATTACCCTGATTAGTTGTTGATATTTGTAGAGAAAGAGTAGAATTATTATTGAAATAGAAAAACTAAATGCTTTGATATTTCTATTATCTAATATTAACTGACAACAGTAATGACACAAACAGAACAATGTTGTACTACTGTCATGTCACATTACAAGTATTGTATGTTTTGTTTGTATTGGAAATACTTTCATTACCAGGAAGGCATCAGTTGAAGCATTTTTTGTTTAATTTAATATCTGGTCCCATTATCATGGACGGTGCATACGATGAGTATAATTAAGCAAATTTAAATGATTTACAAAACATCCGGAATAATTTACAATGATACTTAATCTAAGTAGAAAATGGCCTGTGCGTAGGAATGATTTGGTAAGGTATTTGTAATAAGCTTTTTTGCGCGGAGATTCTCAATTGTAGCATTGCAGCAATATTTAGACTTGTTTATAAAAATATTACCGAATTTAACATTTCATGTTAACAAAAGGAGGTAATTAGAACTTTATTTTCTATAAAGTTTAAGTCAGATTTTACAATAAGAAATGAATGCATATATTTCAATGATTTCATATGTAATATGCAAAAATATTTACAGTACATATTTTACATATTCTTCGATGTTTGAAAATTGCTTTATTTGCATAATTATGCACATATATATAATTTCACTTAATGTTAACCACTTTGATCACAACAGCTTCTGCTTTGCAACTTTATACAGTGGCAGTGTTGCAACTATATACAGCAGATGTATAGTAATGTTATACAACAGTTGTGTTGTAACTATTTACAACAGCTGTGTTTTAACTTCAAGTAGCGATGTATTGAAACTTCGTACAGCAGCTCTGTTGTAACTTTATACCGCAGCTGTGTTACAACTGCATACAACAGCTGTGTTGTGAGGAACACACACCTTATCAATGTAAAAATTTAATATAAAATTGTTTTGGAAAAATTGTAGTCCTAGTATCAACCCGAAATCAAAGAGATCAGACATAATATAATGACTTTACTTTGCGGAAACATTTAATAGTGTGTCAAAAATACAGTCTGTCAGATATTAAACATAAAAGAGGGTCTATACGCATTTGATTTGTCAATAATGAAATTATATTATGAGCATATTTGTTTTCTTTTTCACAAATGTTATGTTTAATTAGTAAATGATATGTACTTAAGTTAGTATTGGTAAAGATTTCTTACCGCCTGGTCCTTTCTTGTAGTAGTAGCAGTCCTTACGCCATCAAAAACCATTTTCCCGGTTTCAGCGCCTCCAATGCAACCACCAATTGTTGCAATTCCAGCTGTAAAAAGTTCCTTGAAAGAGTCCATAAGTCCGTAAGTTTGAACTGAAAAAGATGCAAACAAATCTAAAGAAAAAGACATTTGAAATAATAAAAGCGATATGATAACAATATAAATAATTATTACCATACAACCTTAAAAGCATACATACTATGTATCGACAGCTATATAAATAAGAAAATTCCATTTAGATGTCTCGAAATTATATTCCTGCAAAACTTATGTATATATTATTTCTATTTCAACTCGTTCATGTATTTTAAGAAAATATCGCATTCGAATATTAAAAAACATGTACATATCCTTTACCCGAGTCTCCTATTAATTTTAACCGTTTTGATTTAAGTTTCTGAAGTTCTTTTTCCTTTTCTTTATTCTTTGCATCAAGATTGGTCACGTCCTTTCTCTCCGATTCTAATTTGAGTCTTTTCTGCTGCATTTCAGATGAAATTTCACTTTTTCGGGTTTTGATATCTTTGTTTTTCTGGTCAATATTCGATATCTCATCATTCACGGCGGTCTTTATGTTATAATATCTTTAAGACAAAAAACACTTGTTGTTCAGTCATCACTTTAACAATCAATCTTTTGAAATATTAAGTCAATTCAGCGCATTTTCTCAATAAAAAATGAGCACAATGTCATTTAAATAATAAGATATCGAAATCTTTGTCAGAGGTGTACTGTTGAGATAAAGTATAAAGCATATAGATATAACAATAATAACAATCATTGTATACACTTTTATAGCAAAACTTTCTTAATAATATGAATGCCTTATTCAGAAAGGTACATGTAACAAATGAAATATATAAAGTCTGCATCTATGGTGCAATAATCCAGTATTTTGCTTGTGTTGTCGTTATGTATTTTGCCTATATAATGTTGCGATTACATAAATAATATAAACATACTCTTGTATTGTATCCTTTGTTTTCTTGACCATGTCATCCACGTAAGTCAACACTTTGTCCAAACCTTTCATGACTAGCATTTCTTTCTATGTTACAATTTAACACAAAAAATAAAAACAACAACAAAACAACCTTGCACAATGTACGCATAGGCAATGATAACATGAAATTTCAATTAACAGTTTTATTCGTCGCATCATTGAAAAATGTTGCAATATCTATTTTTCTGAGTTAAATATTGCTTTAAGCAACATGAAAAATGGTAAAAGTCCAGGTTTAGACGGATATACAGTTGAA
>NW_026864645.1:0-72500 GCF_026571515.1 Ruditapes philippinarum | reverse complement strand
GGAATTCTGACTGAAAACGGATGTGTAGATTGGTCACCCCGCACAATCTATTGGGAACCATAATTGGATAGGGAACCAGAATAACGGAAGCTGTGTATAAAATATCGAATGACAGTTTTAAAACGGAAAATGAAAATTGAGGCGCCATTTTTGTTTGAAAAATCTGAAAAAATAAAAACATTTTTTTGTCGAACTTTGTTGTGAAAACTATCTAGAATGAAAGAAAATGGCCTTACTAAGAAAATGAATCCGAACACCAATATCTTTTATTCAGTCTGTTAACGCTGTACAGACGTTTAAAGTATGTTTACGTGACGTCACAATGTAGCGCCAAACAGCACGTGCAAAACAATCAAATCAAGTACGCTATTTGAATGTCGCAAACGTTTTAAGTTTTACATTTATTACACTTTTAATAATCTTTTTTTTTCGCTTGAAAAAATTATAGAGTGAAATAAAATAAACAAACAAAGTTTTATCAACGTTTTCAAAACTCGTTATTCATTTAACGACAGGGGCGGAGCCATATTTAATACAACTCACGTGTGACGTCACACGCACTGAAATAAAAATGAGCGATTATTTCATACTATTTCACGTTAAAAGTGCATCGAGCTCGCTTTGAGGCTTTGCCTTTTTCATATTAAGATTTTATGCTATAATAGCGTCAACGCACGTTTATTTCGTGTTATAAAGTCTGCAGAGTCCCTCGGAACTGTTGGAGCCCTCGCCCTACAGGGCTCGGGCACCAACCGTTCCTCGGGACTCTGCAGACGTTATAACACGGAAAAACGTGCGTTAACCCTATATTATCAATGGCACTTACAACCTATGTAAATTACTAAAAAGAGGTCAAAATATGCAAAAAGAGCCATTGCTGCGTTGGTAACGCAGAAGAAATATAGTTATACATACTTGAAAATTCAGTCATTAATCGCACATAATTAACATGTAAATTTTTACTAGAATTTTGAATTCTTTTACCTTTCCTAAAATCTTAGTATATTTTCCCAGGTTTGATTTTATCGAAATATTTTTTTCATCTGGAGGCGTGCAGCTTTAATATCAATCTACTTAAAAGTTTTTTGTTTGTTTGTTTCATTTTTACGCCTTTTCCCAACAGTATTTCAGTCATATAAGCTGGTAGTTTCCTAATCATCGTTCTGGAGAGTTACACCAGTTTTCCTCCGTGCTAAACACCAAAGCACCTCCCGGGTGTCGAACCAACACCAGAGAAGTAACTGGATTAGATGTCATCGACTCTAACCCCTCGACCACGGAGGCGGTCCCTACTTATAAGGAATTATTTCCCTTTAATCATTATTCACACATTTATTTCGGAAGGAGTTTGAGGAAAATCATCATGTTAAAGGGAGACTAGTCATAAAGTCAAGTATATCTTCTTTACAAGGGTAATTTCCCTTTGATCAGACAGCAATATATAGATAGGACAAAATATGAAATATGGTCTGTTATTTATTTATTTCCCACTATATATTGAAAAGGCCACGAACTTTGCCTTAACAATGGAACGAAAAGGAACAAAATAATGAAATAAAACTGTGACAATAAATAATATGACATAGAGTTGGCAAAAAACGTTTACGTAAAAAAACATTATTTAATCATTCCAATCGGAGCCGAGCGATTCCTTTGAAGCTTGGTATTGTCCTTTTTAACATAGAAAATTAGACATTCAAGAAGAAGTCGGAATCTGTGCGGAGGCTTACACTTTAACAACAACAACAACAGGGGTATTTTTTTGAAATTGATAGGTAATGTAAAGTTGTTTTTTTGAGTATAGCAATTTTAACATATTAAAAGAATGCAAGAATTTTTTGAAGTCTTACCATATGTACTTAAATTTTGATGTTTAATAATTCTAACCATTTATCTAATATCTTCTAATTGCCATTGACTTGATGAATTGGTGTTATATAGATCTATTTTGTTTAGATTTGTATTAATATTTCGTGCTAAAGCATCGAATAACATGGCTTTATCTTGGTTAGTTTATCTTTTGGCAAACTAAGTAACAGTAGCCATTATAAGTCCTATATCTTTCTTAAAATAAAATAAGGATCTGTTAAACAAGCGAATGTCTTAATTTGTTTGTCTACAAACCAGGTGTTCTAGATCATGTTTTGTCTATTGATCGGCATTTCACGCTCAAAATAATTTGAAATCTACCAGTAAACTTTGTTAGTCTGAACAACATTGATGAATGCATATAATGCGTAAGCGATGCTCGGGGAACAAAAGATGTTAACAAAATTTAATACTTGTTAAGGCTGTGCTAGGTCGACGGGAGATGTTAAAGAACACTTACTACAGCGCAAGTTGGTGCTTAGTTGGTAAGATATTTCGAGAAAAGCATAATATCCTGCTTTAGACGATGCTAGGTGGGTGAGATAAGTTAACAAAGTCTGAATATGTTGCTTAAGACGGTGCTAGGAAGGTGAGATATGTTAACAAAGACTAAATATGCTGTTTTAGACGGTGCTAGGTGGGTGAGATATGTTAACAAAGACTGAATATGTTGCTTAAGACGGTGCTAGGAAGGTGAGATATGTTAACAAAGACTAAATATGCTGTTTTAGACGGTGCTAGGTGGGTGAGATATGTTAACAAAGACTAAATATGCTGCTTTACACGGTGCCCGGTCGGTGTGATATGTTAACAAAGACTGAATATGCAGCTTAAGACGGCGCTAAGTGGGTGAGATATGTTAACAAAGACTGAATATGTTGCTTAAGACGGTGCTAAGTGGGTGAGATATGTTAACAAAGACTAAATATGCTGCTTTAGACGGTGTTAGGTGGGTGAGATATGTTAACAAAGACTAAATATGCTGCTTAAGACGGTGCTAGGAAGGTGAGATATGTTAACAAAGACTAAATATGCTGCTTTACACGGTGCCCGGTCGGTGTGATATGTTAACAAAGACTAAATATGCAGCTTAAGACGGCGCTAAGTGGGTGAGATATGTTAACAAAGACTGAATATGTTGCTTAAGACGGTGCTAGGTGGGTGAGATATGTTAACAAAGACTAAATATGCTGCTTAAGACGGTGCTAGGTGGGTGAGATATGTTAACAAAGACTAAATATGCTGTTTTAGACGGTGCTAGATGGGTGAGATATGTTAACAAAGACTAAATATGCTGCTTTACACGGTGCCCGGTTGGTGTGATATGTTAACAAAGACTGAAGTAATTTAATGCTTTAGACGGTGCTTTGTTTGTGAGATCTGCTTTCGGGTACAACTGGGACCGGCATATATTGTATAACCCTAACATGCATTTGTTAACATATTTACAAATTAAGTAAAATGAAATAGCTAAAATCTTGTCATCATCCATACAACATAACATTAAAGATGAAAGTAGATTTGGGAAAACTATTTATATTTGTCCCAAACTTCAGTCAAATTAATTCAATTAAATATAGCATTTTGTTTACTTACAAAATCTTCTAATTATCGAATGTTACATAAGTTTTCATTGGTTAATATTTTTCTGCTTCACTGATTTGTATATCACTACGCGTACAGCTTTATACAGTCTTCTCGCGGTTTTTTCTTTACAGTTTTGATAGACACGTCTTTGTTCAGTGAAAATTTGAAATTTTCTTAACATTGAAGGTACTCGTCGCCTTCGTTTATTTTTTATTAATACAGTGGCTCATCTTCTTAAACGTTAGGTTTGTTTTTATTGATAAGAAATTTTATTATGTTGATGATAGTCTTTTCACATCATGATAAATCATTGCACTGTTTAATAAAGACTAGAAACATCAGACTGTTTGTCTTTCTTCTTAAAGGAAGTATCTTATTCCTTTGAAGATTAGTGACATATAGTAGTGGTATGTGACGCTACTTATGAGAACTGACTTTGTGGTGACAGTTTCTGATGCTTTCTTTATTTAGTTTTTCTTGTGCAATGTGTAGATGTGGTTTATTTGTATATTAACTTTAATGTTTATGTATATATGTGCAATGTGTATATTTGTTATATTTGGATGTAAATTTGAATGTAAATGTATATATATGAGCAATGTGTGTATGTGATACTTACAAAATCTTCTAATTATCGAATGTTACATAATTTTTCATTGGTTAATATTTTTCTGCTTCACTGATTTGTATATCACTACGCGTACAGCTTTATACAGTCTTCTCGCGGTTTTTTCTTTACAGTTTTGATAGACACGTCTTTGATCAGTGAAAATTTGAAATTTTTTCAACCGCTCCCGCCCACCCTTAATTTTTGAAATATTTAGCTTATTAAGTTTTTTATGCATATGTTTTAGCTTGCACCACGGATTTATATTTATATAATATAAATCCGTGCTTGCACGTATTTGAAATAGAGTTGCTTTGATTAATATGTTTCATACATGTTTATTTGAATTTGAAGATGAATTGATATTATATATGTCCAGTTTGTTCTGAATTGTTATTGAACGGCGGCTTTTATGTATTAAACATAATTTGATGTTTGTCTCAGTATCATTCATTCTTGTATTAAATACTGGTCATCTTGATATTATTGATTATTTCAGAAAATTTTCTGTGCGTGTCTATATTTAATTGAATTAATTTGACTGAAGTTTGGGACAAATATAAATTAGATGATAAAAATGATATATACCTGCTATTATTTTCTCATAATAAAGAAACGGCATAATATTGCCTCAAATAATTATTCGCAAAGAGTCACTTTAACCCTTTTTTCTAAAGAAAGTGTCGGAAAATATTTAGTGTTGTGAAATCTTTCTATAATTTAGTAGTGTTCGTTTACAGTACGCATGCGCTGTAAAATTGGAGAAAACCAGTATCATATGAGTATGGCGGAAAAAAGTCCAGGATAATATTTTCTCAAAATTTGAAGAAATTGCGGTAAGATCCTTGAAAAGCTTGTAACTAATAAGTAGATTATTTTGTACTGAAATGAAATGTTAACATAAGAAGTCAAAAATAATTAACTTTGATAGGTAAATTACCAATGTTTTATCAAATGAAAACGAAAGTTGAAATTTGGGGATTTCCGCGTGAGGCTAATAATCTTAAATTAAAAAGCAACAAACATTAGACTTTTATTATGCTCTTCCTTAAATGAATTCCTCATATTGATAGATAATTGTAACAGCTAGTCCTATTGTATGGGGGTGTGATTATCAAAATGTGTGTGTATCGAAAACGAAAGTAGAAATAACAAATTATGTTTATTCACAGGAGCTTGACAATTTTTTATCAATAATTGAAAGATAATGGGAAATATACCCCTCTTAATAAACACATTATGTAATAACAACTTGATTCAAATATTAGGCCACCAGGGCATTTTTTTGTCAAAATTGTAAAGGGGCCTGGGCCCGTTTATTTTGTGATAAAAAGCACGAGATAACATAAATTTGTGAAAAAAATACAAACAAAAAACATATTACAGTACTGGACACGCGAAACCCGCACAATTTGCATATTCGCGGCAAACCCTCATGCTTTATAACGCAAGCAAATTCACGACAACTTGAGACAATTCCCACGAATTTAACTCGCCGCGATTTTGCCTTGAACATTTGCCATGATTTCGCCGGGAATAATACATGGTACTTTGTGTAATAAATGTATGTTGTACTCAGAGCTGCATCAGTACTAAGGGTGTAGTACTTAAGTACCAGTACCAGTACTTGGCAAATTATGCAGTACCATTACCAGTACTAGATTTTAGCTCGGTACTGCAGTACCAGTACATTTTTTGGTGAAGTAATTAAGTATCAGTACCATTACTTTTATATATTCATCCAAGTTTGAATAAATACAGTGTCAAACAAATAATTATTGCAAATATTATTCAGCAAAGAAATAAAATCATAATTTACTTTAAAGTTAACATAACATATTTACAACTTTATAGTTTGAAAGTAAGTCTTAAATTAAGTGATAAAACATTTACGATTTTCAACAATTATAATTAGCGTATTAGACGTAATAATTAGTTACACCTGTGAACCTGTAAATCGGTAATAAATGTCGCACTGTATTGTTCTAAAAATAGAATATGTGCGAAAGTAAACAACAGATTTTAATTACATTTGTATTATTATCAAAGTAACAATTGGACAATTTGTTATCGTGCGTTTTTTGATGTAGTTCCAATTACATTTTGTAATTTTGATCTAGTTTTGTTGTCATCCAGCACTTGATTGCTTTGTTTTCGAATACAAAATGTATACGCTGTACACTGTACATGTTCAATTGCTAAACATTAATAAATATACATGACATTTACAAGATTTTTACTATATGTACATGTATATAGAAAACATAAAAGACCCCCGGGCGGGACCAAGTAGTACTTTCTAATAGTAAATGATGGCGATATATCGCGGCGATTTTTCGTGAACTGCCATGAAATTTGGCAACTTGCACACGGCAATGTTTTACCGCGTAATGTCCCGTCGCGTCATCGACTACACTCGCGGTATTATGCGACTTTTGCGGGTTTCGCGTGTCCAGTACTGTACCTGGCATTTCGCGACATTTTGAAACCTGAAACGGTTGATTATAATTTCTGACCTGTGTAAAATCTGCTTCATGTCGGTAAATTAAACGGGTTAACATTTTTGCGCAAAAAACTTGATTAAAATTAACTACATGTTGTATTTCTGTGTTATTTCAATTGGTGTAAATTAAGTTTTACCGAAAGGTAAACATTGTATTTCGAAGACAAAGCCCCACTATTTTGTGAAATCTCTCTTGAAATTGGATTTTTTTTCTGCCGCTTTGTGAAAAAAGTACAATTTTGAATTGTTAAGGGTATTGTGACTGCAAAGTTCAGGTCTATCGCTTATCCACTTCCTGTTTACCAACTTAGTTAAATGATCGATATTAATGGTCAATTGTAGGAAATTTTTTGTAACAAATTCACAGCCTCATGAGTCATGTTATTTGGTATACAAATGCAACCCAGCCATTTTTGTCTTTGACCCATTTTTATTGAAGTATTATCCAAATTTGTACTTTGTCTTGTTAATTATGATGTCATTGTTAAAATTTTCATGATGTAAATACGCTACAGGGAGTGTATTTTTTAGCAACCTGTACTTTAAAGAAAAGAAAAAAAAAAGAGGTATTTCTATACACTTGTTAGCATTCCTGTTGCTGTCGGCCAAAAAAACATTACATTTGACACTAACCTTTAAATGACATTAAAGAATTTTATAAACCTGTTGCTTGTTTTTAAAAAGAAAAATACTTTATAAGATCTATTCCTTAAGGTGAGCGATATAGGGCCATCATGGCCCTCTTGTTTAAATATAGCACATTTCATACATGTTAGGAAAACATGCTGTGTATACATGTGAAAGCCGAAGGAAGGCTTCACGGGAAATAATTAAATTTTCAAACATGTTTGAAACAAAGAAAAAGAAACAAGGATAGGCAAACACATTTCTTATAAACAGTAAAAATTATAGGACTTTCTTATGTCTATTTCTTGTCAGAAAGTCCAGAAATGAATTGTATCAGGGGGATGGATGTTAAATTTTTGGGGGGACGGATGTTACACTAGATGTTTAAAGCTCATAGTTCATACATTTTTTGGTTTTATTTTCAAGTAATAAAATTTCTAAGAGTATATGCTTTGTTTAGTACAATAAATGTAAAATAATTGAACAAATTAGGAGAAAAATGTAGAAATATACCCGACAGCTATAGAGTTTCTTACTTTTTGCATTTCACAATGAAAAGTTGCATTGACTTAGTTTTCTTCCAGTTATCTTACATTTGAATGAACATTAAAATGTTTGAAATGAAATAAGAACATTGCTAATGAAATAAAATAATCCTTGTTTCCAGATAATGCATTAACACTGTGTTAAAGAAAGAATGTAATACCAACGGTACGTTTCTACTTAAGGTTTTCTTCCACTTTATTAATAATAACTAAATGTAAAGGTTAGTAAATATGCTGGAATTTTGAAGAGAAAAGAAGTTTAATCAGGGTGTTAAATTATATTTCTTTATTTGTTTATTTTTTAATTGACTACATCTTTAGCCTGTAAAATTTTGAAGTTCAATAAATCCTTTGACTTAATTGATCAACAGCTTACTTAAAGATAGGCCTTCTGAAACAGATATGGTAGTCCCTCCCACTGTTTTTAAGCATATGTACATCACCCTATATTGGCACCCCTACTGTTTTGTAATTATCACACTTCCCAATCTACAATACTCAGCTCCCAATTATAATACAGCTCATTAACTTCCAATAAAGTGCCAGCCCTTCTGTGTGTATAGTTAGGATCCATATCCCACTGTTTTATAAGGGGCTGGAACACATGATTTGTTAACTATTTAAGGCTCAAGAATTTATGTTTTAACACTTGACTAATTTTAATCAAAAAGATACTTTCATCATTTTTACCTCTTCTATAATAGCCTGTTTTGGATTTTGTGATTGTTTCTTCTAGTTATTTTTTTTAATAGTATTTTTATTGTTGTGTGAAGCATTCCTATGCAGTTGCAAAACTTACTACTTCTCTATCATGCATCATAAGAACAAGATAAGTTTAGTATTACTGTAAAAAGAATCATTAGTTCATTTCTGTAACATCCGTCCCCTTCTGTACCCTTAGTTTGAAAAAACAGAATAACAAAAGATTATATTTGTCATAAATTCATATAAGATTAAATATTATCATAATAAACTTATAGGCCCATTTGATGTTTAAAAAAAACCATATAAACTTTATTTCAAAGTAATTTTTTGTATTTTTATAGCAAAAAATACTGATTTTATTTTCAAAATAAAGGAATTTGGTGTTCACAAATAATTAATTTTTATATATACGGAATACATCATTTCAGTCCTTTATTTCTGTTATTTCTTCATTTTTCAATGTAACTTTGGTGTTTTAGTGTAAATTACAGTTTATGTGAGATTTAATAAGCACCTTATATATAGGGGGACGGATGTTACAGACAACTTTTTAACATTATTGTATTTTTTTCTCATTAACATAGAAATTGGCAATTTTTGTAACATTTTCATAGTAAGACTATCAAAAAGCACCAGAAACATTGTTTTTTTGGAGTATTGTTTTAAAATTAGATATTTTATGAGAGGGGGACGGACGGCAATAAAGTACTATTTTATTTGTAACTGCTTAAAGGTATTCTTGTTTAATTAACATCTGAATTTTGAAAAAACTGATGCATTACAAAAGTCTGCTTTTACTAAAATCATCTTAACCATAAAAACTAGGATGATATATTATACCAAGTATTATATATCATGGGCAAGGTTATTAAATTTTGTGAATGTGCATGTAAAAAAATTTAACAGATAAATTAGAACAGATAATAGTTGTGTTAATTCTAAAAACACCAAAAAATCAGATGCTAACACATTACATGTAAAATTGAAGTGTAGGACAAAAGCCCTCCCGGACAAAAGCCCTCCCGTCAAAAAGTGACAAGGCGGACAAAAGCCCTCCCGTGAAAATGACAAGGCGGACAAAAGCCCTCCCATGAAAATGACAGGGCGGTCAAAAGCCCTCCCTTAAAAATGACTTGGCATACAAAAGCCCTCCCGTGATAATAATAATAGGGCGGACAAAAGCCCTCCCGCAGCAAATATATGTATGTACGTTGCATAGTTTATATTTTCTTTTCAATGCTTTTAACATATTAAAATTGTAATCATGAATATTTTTGTTTTCCATTTGCATAACTGTGTTTGTTTGAGCTTGAGCACATTCTTGAGAGGCATCTGAATAATTAGTTCTAAAATCTGTAAGTGCATATTTATTCACGTAGATTACTCCTATGTGAAGTTAATATTGATAGAGTAATAAATGATGAAAAGAAGTTAAAATTATCTACCTAAAAAGTTAAAGACATTTATAATGTGCCTTGTAATGAGTCAATTAGTTTTAAAAATGACTGTTTTTAACGACATTCGTGTTACCTCGTTAAACATTTCAGGAGGGTAAATTCAGAACAAAAGGTGGTTCTAGCTCATACACATACTTAGGCCAATTGAAAACAACAAGAAATATATGTAACAATTTTAATATGTTAAGTGCATTGAAAAAAAACAGGTATTCAACATACATATTTATTTGTGTTACGGGAGGGCTTTTGTCCGCCTTGTTAATTTCACCGGAGGGCTTTTGTCCGCCCAGTCATTTTCATGGGAGGGCTTTTGTCCGCCCAGTCATTTTCACGGGAGGGCTTTTGTCTGCCTTGTCATTTTTGACGGGAGGGCTTTTGTCCGTTTCCCGTAAAATTGGGCATTTTTAGGGTATAAAAATGTCTATTTGTGCTATTCTCAGTCCAACTTGAGTGAAAAGCGTTTAAACGCTTTTCAATTTTGGGTAATTTTTCACTATTATAATAATTATTCTGGAAAAACGGAGCAAGCTAATGATCTGAAATTTTGCACATAAGTTATTAGTATAGATCTACATCAAATTGAGTAATAATCTCAAAAAAATATTTCCAGTCCCGTCATGTCAAAAAACCTCAGTGGAGTCCCTTTAATATACATATATATTATACAGGCCTATTATGTAAAATATTTGATAATGTGACTAGCACCTGTGATGCCAACAGTTTTCAAACATTTTTTTTCCAAAACAAAAATGAAAATCACACCAAATTACCTTACCGTGTCCCTAACAAATGCTGGCGTTGTAATCTCGCACTTATGCTAAGGGGATGTTAAAGACCCCTCAATTCAGATTTTAAAAAGGGAAACTGCCAAGAAAATTTGTGTCAGTGTCTCTTTGTATTATTATAAAATTTTATCCTTTAATAATTATTCAGGTTCTAAACACTATACAGTCTAACTTGCCCATGTTACCATGTGTTTTAAGCGACTTTTGTCTTAAACGGCCACTTTAAATTCCCCCGATCATTTTCACTCTATATCTTTAATGTATCAAGTGACTTTTGCTCAACGCGACCAGCGACCGCTAATTAGTCAGCTAATTGAGATAAATCTTTTCATTAAACGACCACTTTTACCTGTCAAGTAATTGTGTTTTTAGAGAACGCCGCCTCGTAATGTCACAAGTGTCAACAATCAAAACACAACAAATAAATGTGTGAAAAACTCTATTTCCCAAACCGTTTTAGTGTATGCAAATGAAGTTAAGTATACGAATGTCAGACATAATCCCCTTCGGACAAAATCCCCTTCGCAAACCCGGACAAAATCCCCTTCATGGGTGGACATAATCCCCTTCGTGTTTTTGCAAGGCTGGACAAAATCCCCTTCACTACCCGGACAAAATCCCCTTGTTTCATAGGTTTCTTATGTATTATTGTGCTCCATAAAAATTAATGAATAATATATTATAATATTCCCTAAAAATTGTTGAATAATGAACTTTTGTTTTTTTTATTTATAATTATGTATCAATAGTTTACCTTTATTTAGTTTAGAAGTTTAAATTATCAACTGCATAACACATATTTGATTACGCAATTTCTTTAATTGTTTTAAATTGATAAGTATGAAAAAAAATTTATTAGCCATAATTGTTTCATTGATTGTATAAGTTGATACTTCTAATTGATACATATTATCCATTGTTAAAATTTCTATTGATGAAAGAGTGATAATTTAATCAAACCAAGATCACTGCACAACTTGATTGTTATGAATGCTTTAACAAAGCAATTTTAATGTGATTAAAATGTGCTTATTGAATGTGCTTTCCTGCTGAAATCTTTCTTTTTATTTATACATTAAGATATTTACCACACAGCATAATGCAGTATGTCGCTCTCATACCCACTTTATAAACCAAAAATTCATCTGAGGGGGATTTTATCCTAGGTAGCAATTTTATGAAGGGGATTTTGTCCACTTCAAAATTTCACACATGAAGGGGATTATGTCCACCCATGGAGGGGATTATGTCCAGATATACAAAAATACATGAAGGGGATTTTGTCCGAAGGGGATTATGTCCGTACACCTAAGTATACGCGTGACATGTATTATCCAATAATATCGAATAAACAATGCAAGGCTCTGCTCTACTGAGATGGTGTATACGCTTCGCTTGTTGACATTTAGACTGCATTGAATTGACTAGACTGCATTGGGTGTTTTCCTTGAGCAGTCGCTTAATACACGTTTGACTGTAATTTGCTTATTAAACCCTGGTATATTTTGAATGGCAAGGACAGGATTTAACCTAATCTGTAACTTGGTAATAAATTGCAAAAACAACAATAAAATTAGAATGGAAAAGGCTTTAAACTTTATAGTTACTAGTCATTAGTTGTAATGATAAAAAAAAATAAACAAATTGTTCATTTTTCATAGTTTATTTATCTTTTTTTGTTTTATCAAATGGTTTCTTTACAATATGCATACGTTTAATTATAACTGCATAGAGTCATCAGTGTCCTTGGGGAACAACAAAAAATCTTGAAAGCTAAATATTGCCTGGCAATTGATATATATCGCTGTATCGCCAATAATTCTTTAATGATATATCAATACAAAAGTCCTGATCGATGACACTACTAGTTTTTTGTCCCTGTAATTGACTTTTTTTTAGGAACTCAGATCACATTTACCCAGTATTTTGGACTTTGAATTGCAATTCAAGACCATAATTTCTTATTTGTATAAAATTTAACATAATCTTTTGTTTGTTTATTTAGATATTGATAGAGTATCAGGATGGCACATCAACTTCAGTTAGAGAAGGACAAATACAGACAGTGGGTAAAGGCTGGTTTAGGACTTGGATATTTAAAGGAGGGACTGGTACCATTCTGTAATGACATAGCAGATCAACAACATAAGGATATCTTACAAAACATTAGGTCTACAAAATCACTACCATCAACTGTGACGTGTGGCAGCTGTGGAGTTGAAACTCTAAAGCCAGACCATATGCCAATACCTGGGAATGCTGGAAACAAAGTTTGTCCTCTTGGGCAAGTAAAATGCAGCTGTTGCTTTAAGGGCAAAATTGCTTGTCCGAACAACATATGTGGCGCCATCTATGATTTTATTGTGCAGCATCATTCATCCTCACCACCTGCACCTAACTGGAAAAACACCGATGCTCAACAGTGGATGACAGACCCTTGGAGCATTTGTAAGTGTTTTATAAATGCTCCAGGGTACGAGCAGAAACAATCTGCCTGTGAAACTGATTGCACTGGGTTATTAATTCTAATGATAAATAACCAGTATTTTCATAGCCACATTGGATGCAATGTCACAGGAACAAACAACCTTTTTTCAAAGGTAAATCATTAATAAAATATCTTTTACTTATATTTTATCAGTTCTGTTGTAATGTTAATGCTGTATATTCAGCATTAAAGTAAAAGAGAAAATGAAAATTTAACTATGAAAGTAATAAAGTAATTCACCACTTTAATAATTCACAACAAATGTATAAAAATCCACCGATTGTTTTTGTTTCAAAATTTGTTGTAAGGCCATCCTTAAAAAAATGTTTGTTTGCAGTAACGCGACCGACTCACAAAATTTGCCCCTACTCAAATGTTTTTTCATGGTCTGGATAAAAAAAATTTTTTTTTTTGAATCAGAAAATTATGCCCTGTGCTTTGTTTTCGTTCTTTTAAAGGTTAATAGAAGAAATAAAATGTAGTTCTTATTAAATTAGAATTCAGTTATCAATTTATTAATTGTAACCAGATTATTAAAGCATAATTATTATATTTTCCAGCATTTTGAAATTCCATGTTTATTTGGGAGTACAGTTCAAAAAAAAAAAAAAAAAAAAAAAAAAAAAATCGACCAACCTACCCACCTTGAAAATTCTGGGTCGGGTTACTGCAAACAAACATTTTTTTAAGGATGGCCTAACAATTCACAAGGCTTGCGGTTAATATTTACTGCAAACATGTACAATTGTAGATTTGTATATAGAACTATTTGTGTACAGGCTTATTTTCCCCTATCCCATGGGTCCAAATATAGGCCCTATTCCCAATGCAAACTTTGTCTTGTTTTTCCCAATCCCAAAAAAATCTCTATCCCTAAGTCGGTGTTTTGAAAAAAGGTACAAACTTTTTGTATTTGGTGTGGACGTTCTTGATGTTTTGGATATCTTTTAAATCCTTATCAGTTTCAGTAAAATTTATTTAGCTTTGTTAAAATAGGTTTCACATCTTATATGCTTGCATATTTTTTTTCCCAAATAATAAATTTTACAATTTTTTTTTCCTAAATTGAATCAAAAATTAAGTCTTAGACACAATTTCCCCAAATTTGCAATGAATATGTACATGTAAGAAAAAAGGCCAGGTATAATTTATGATTGCGTCTTTTTTATGAAGGTAAGTACCTAAACAAGTTTCAACAAAACAATTTTGATTGCTTAACAGTATATATATATGCATAGAACAATATTGCACCTGTGCTTTCCATTCAATAGGTACGTCAGTATAGAAATAATATTTTCCACTCAAGTAGTATGGAATTAGAAGAAAGTGAGGCCAATTCTTATATTGACGATATGATAGTGGTTCTACAAGATGGTAAGGAGCTATTACAACGATCAGATGCCCAGATAGCGGTGAAAAAACTTCAAGATGTAAGTGTAAATAATGAATTAGACCACTCTTAAAAAATTATCTGTTTGCTATTGCCGGCTGACCCGGCGAAAATGCCCCGACTCAAAAGTTTTTTTCAACTTAAAAAAAAATTAGATTTATTTTATTTCCGCCAAATCAGCCAGGGCATTCGACCCAAAAAATTCCCTCGAAAACAAAAATAAAATTGAGGAAAATCACACATTTAATATGTAAAGTAATGAGTGATCATTCATGAGGGCATTCTGTGCATAAAATTAGGGTGTTACTATTTAAAGTATTTACATAAATAGCGACCAACCAGGGAAGGATATTTTCCTAAAGTCACGCAGTACTGCATGCGCGCGGCAATTAAGTTGAATTAACTAATAATAGAACGTATCAAATTAAGGTGTGTTAACGGGATTAGAAATAATGTTCGTTCAATTAATGAATATTTGTAAAGCATTTATATGGTCACTAGTTTACCATGTGGTAATTATGTCTCCCCCACCTCGGGGGGAGACATATTGTTTTTGCCCTGTCCGTCCGTCAGTCCGTCAGTCCGTCCGTCCATTCTTCGTTTCCGGACGATAACTAGAGTTCCTTTTGACCTACAGCTCTCAAACTTCATAGGATGAATGGTCTTATTGAGCAGATGATCCCTATTGTTTTTGGGGTCAGTAGTTCAAAGGTCAAGGTCACAGTGACCGTTGGTCAATTTCTCGTTTCCGGATGATAACTAGAGTTCCTTTTGACCTACAGCCCTCAAACTTCATAGGATGATTGGTCTTATAGAGCTGATGATCCCTATTGTTTTTGGGGTCAGTAGGTCAAAGGTCAAGGTCACACTGACCGTTGGTCAATTTCTCGTTTCCGGATGATAACTAGAGTTCCTTTAGACCTACAGACCTCAAACTTCATAGGATGATTGGTCTTATTGAGCAGATGATCCCTATTGTTTTTGGGGTCAGTAGTTCAAAGGTCAAGGTCACAGTGACCGTTGGTCAATTTCTCGTTTCCGGATGATAACTAGAGTTCCTTTTGACCTACAGCCCTCAAACTTCATAGGATGATTGGTCTTATAGAGCAGATGATCCCTATTGTTTTTGGGGTCAGTAGGTCAAAGGTCAAGGTCACAGTGACCGTTGGTCAATTTCTCATTTCCGGATGATAACTAGAGTTCCTTTTGACCTACAACCCTCAAACTGGGGGGAGACATATTGTTTTTGCCCTGTCCGTCCGTCAGTCCGTCCGTCCGTCAGTCCGTCCGTCCATTCTTCGTTTCCGGACGATAACTAGAGTTCCTTTTGACCTACAGCTCTCAAACTTCATAGGATGAATGGTCTTATTGAGCAGATGATCCCTATTGTTTTTGGGGTCAGTAGTTCAAAGGTCAAGGTCACAGTGACCGTTGGTCAATTTCTCGTTTCCGGATGATAACTAGAGTTCCTTTTGACCTACAGCCCTCAAACTTCATAGGATGATTGGTCTTATAGAGCTGATGATCCCTATTGTTTTTGGGGTCAGTAGGTCAAAGGTCAAGGTCACACTCTGGAAGGAGCTTTTCAACCTGGAATGTCTTATGTAGCTCTCAGTCGTGTCACATCTTCTTCTGGTCTGCACCTTTTAGAGGACCACTTCAACCTTGACGCAATATATTGTGACCCATCAATACAAAACAAATTGTCTCATATGCCAGAGGCTAACACATTACCAGGATGGAATTCTCTTGAACCAGATCAAGGTTTTGATCATACCAACCATATGTATATTGCAAGTCACAACTGCGAAGGCTTACTACCACATCTTCAAGAATTTACCTCCAATCTGTTCCTTCAACATATGGATATCATTGCCCTGCAAGAAACCTGGATGAACCAGAATTCTACATTCAGAAATCCCCTCCAGACCTATAATGTAGAATTACAGTGTCGAGATTATAATAATAATCATCTGAATACATTGGACACTAATCAGTCAACTGTTAAAGGTGGTGTAGCCCTCTTCATTCATCAAGACTTTGCTTACGAACGAATACCCACGGATGCATGTGGAATCGAGTGTGTTGCTGTAAAACTTTTAGCTAAACAACTGTCTGTCTACTCTGTATATAAAACCTCCGTCATTGCCGATTAACTTGTTCCTTCAAAAGCTTACCCTTGTCTTGGAAAATTCACCAACAGAAAACTGCATAGTTCTAGGAGACTTCAACATTGACCTCATTCAATATTTAGAACATCCATTGACCCACACTATGTTACGACATCGCTTTAAACAAATAATAAACAAGGCTACTACAGCACACAACACACTTATTTGACCATATCTACCAGAGAGGCTTGATTGTGAAAACGAGTGGAGTCATCCCAACACACTACAGTTATCATGATTTGACATACATTGAAATTTGAGTTGTCTTTCAATAGTGTAAAAAATCTGACAATATGAACGTTTGTTTCAAGTATCATCAAAATCCTTCAAAGGGTTGAAGAGTTATGGAGCAGACACAATTTCCTTTAATTTCGTTTGTGAAACTATATATGATATGACATTCAAGTGTCAAGTAGACCTTGACCTTGGAACCAGCCATACGAAACATGTACTCTACACGTTCTCTGGATGTGGTGAATTTTTGTTTCAAGTATCTACCAGAGAGGCTTCATTGTGAAAACGAGTGGAGTCATCCCAACACACTACAGTTATCATGATTTTACATACATTGTAATTTGAGTTGTCTTTCAATAGTGTAAAAAAATCTGACAATATGAACGTTTGTTTCAAGTATCATCAAAATCCTTTAAAGGTTTGAAGAATTATGGAGCAAACACAATTTCATTTAATTTCATTTGTGAAACTATATATGATATGACCATCAAGTGCAATTTCGTTTGACGCCCGCCTGCCATACGCTGATTGAATAACCAGGATTTTCAAAATTGAATACCTGGTTAAAAACAAACAGTTTAGGAAGCATCTTCTCATACAACCTTAACAATAGAAACCATCCATAGACAGCCTTCATTGAAGTGACTACCGGGTATTTACATTATCTTATCTCCATTTCCATTCCTGTTTCCATTCACAGTTATTCTCAGCAGTGGGGGAGACATGCGCTTTTTTACAAAAGCATCCTCTAGTTTTAATTTGCTTTGGGGTACATGTTCGTTTGTTTATGACTGCCAACACAGATTAAATACTTAGCCCATGCAATAAAACATTTCTGGTAGCAGCGAGGATTCTGTCATAAAATTGACCGAAAAAATAAATTTTTGGAAGCTGTGGTCCTGTCATATGCATTATTGTTTTGATAGCAGACACAAGTATTGCACAATATCTTCAAGATCATAAAAATGTAAATAAAATATCACAATCAAAATGCACTTACAATTAATAATATGTCAATAATTGTCACAATAAATAGCAAACATTTCTTTTACTTGAGCAATAATTAAACATGTGTAATCATTCCTTGACAAAAAGAAATGACAGGGTTTTTTTTCTGATATATAAAAAAGAGGTGGAAGTCAATTGAGTGTCGGCTTGGCAACAACTACAGGTGTGTAAACATCAAAGATTCACAGATTCTTCAGAAGAGCCGACCAGTCATTTGTCAGAGGTCATTTCGTGTGCAAATTTTGTATTTATTATTTGACAATGGAAACATTATATTCCTTTTATTTATGGATACTACTTTTTGCCCGAGTGTTTGTGCGCTATGGAATTTCAAAAATCGGCGATTATAAATTTTCCGTAACTAACAATTAACTATTTTAACATTTTTAAAACAGGGGTGCAAATATCCGGAATATTCAGAAATTATAGGTCCTGGAGACAAATCTTGCGTGTGTTATTATACCCCCAAAAACAAAGTTTGGGGGGGGGGGGTACATGTATATAGGAGTCACCCGGTGGTCGGTCGGTTGGTCGGTCAAGCGGTCTGTTGCATTTTCCTTGTCCGGAGCATAACTTGAAAACTAATGGTTGGAAGTCAATATAACTTCATACAATGGTCAAGTACATTGAGAGGAAGTGCAGTGCACAAGAACCATTACTCCATCTTGACTAATTACAGAGTTACTGCCCTTTGTTACTTTTCCTTGTCGGAGCATAACTTGAAAACTACTGATCGGAATTCAAAACAACTTCATACAATTGTCAAGCACAATAAGGGGAAGTGCAGTGCACAAGAACCATAACTTTTTCTTGACTAATTACAGAGTTATTGCCCTCTGTTACTTTTCCATTTTTTTTTGTCCGGAGCATAACTTGAAGACAAATGGTTGGAATTCAATATAATTTCATATAATGGTCAAGCACAGTTAGAGGAAGTGCAGTGCACAAGAACCATAACTCCATCTTGACTAAATACATAGTTATTGCCCTTTGTTACTTTTCCTTGTCCGGACCATTACTTGAAAACTACTGGTTGGAATTCAATACAACTTCATACAATTGTCAAGCACATTAAGAGGAAGTGCAGTGCACAATAACCATAACACCATTTTTACAAATTATAGAGTTATTGCCCTTTGATACTTTTCCTTGTCCAGAGCATAACTTAAAATGTACTGGTTGGAATTCCAAAAAACTTCATACAATGATCAAGCACAATAAGAGGAAGTGCAGTGCACAAGAACTATAACTCTGTCCAGAGTAATTATAGAGTTATTGCCCTTTGTTACTTTTCCATTGCTTTTTTCTTGTCCAGAGCATAACTTGAAAACTACTAGTTGGAATTCAATACTATTTCATACAATGGTCAAGTATATTGAGAGGAAGCACAGTGTACAGAAATCATAACTCTTTCTGGACTCATTTAAAAGTTTTTGCCCTTTGTTACTTTTTATTGTCCAGTGCATAACTTGAAAAATTAATGGTTGGAATTCAATGAAACTTTATACAATGGTCAAAGGCAGTGAGATGAAGTGCAGTGCACAGGAACCATAAGTCTATTTGGACAAATTACAGTTATTGCACTTTGACTTTGTTACTTTTTTGTCCTGTGCATAACTTGAAAACTTGTAGTTAGAATTCAATACAACTTCATACAATGGTCAAGTGCAATGAGAGGAAGTGCAGTGTACAATAACCAGCACTCCATCTTCAGTATTTATAGAGTTATTGCTCTTTGTTCCTTTTCCTTGTCTTTCTGGACTTATTGCAGAGTAATTCAATAAAACTTCATCAATGGCCAACCACATTGAAAGGAAATGCAACATACAAGAACCACAACTATCTTTAATTGCCCACAACCATAACTGTATTTCAATTGTTTTACAAGATATTCTGTTACTAGTAATTAACATCCTCATTTCCGAAGCAGTCTTGCGGGGGTATTAATCACATTAAGTGATAGTTCTAGTTTTTTACGGACGTGTAATAAATTGAGTAATGATCACCCGAGAGAACGAAATGTCCCGGTGATCCACTATAATTTTTCCAGGTCGTACGGGAATATTTACGCAGGATTAGTTTATCACATCAGTAATTTGACCATGCTTGAATTTATGTCCACATAGTCATTTTTTTTATTTCATATTATGATTACTAAAGAGCATGTTTTTTATTGTTTTTGACTGTCTTTTACATGTCAGCTTTGTCCTCGCCGATGATGATAGTGTAGTCCAAATTTCCACTATTTGCTACAACGTACTAAGCGTATTAACTTACGTTCCGTAAAAATCATATATAAAAAAAAAGCCTGCCTACCGACCCACTCCTTATAACACTGGGTCGGCAATAGCAAACATATATATTATTAAGGATGGCCTTATGTCAGTTTGAAATCTTTATTGAGTTAACTTATAATGATTTAAGATAACATGCCACTTAATTCAGGGCAAAGTTTATGTAACACAGTTTGAAGTGGTAAAGTATAGTCAAATTAAAAAAAAAATAATCCCCTTAAAGCTGGGACATAAGATAAGATGTCCCAGCTTAAAGCCATTGACCTCCAGATGGTAAAATGAAAATATGAAATAAAGTTTCAAGTAAATAGTAAATACTGATCTAGTTAGGTTTATTGTATAAATCCATCATCACTGACACCTTAATTCAAGAAAGAATGTTGACAAAAGCGTTAATATATGGGGTTTTTCTTTTCCATAATCTACTTCGTAACCAACGCTATAGCCAATATAAAAAGGAGAAGATAATTCATTTGGTCCGGAAAAATCCCGGTACCCGGTATGCCCGGGATTGTTTATCAATTTTCGTCATTGAGTAGGCCCCTATCACATTTTAAGCTAAAGGTTAAATCGATAAATTGGTCATCATATTTATAAAATAATTAATCAATTATAATTTTTAGGGCCATGAATTACTACAAATATAAAAACAAAAGCAATTATTGGTATCCCTATATGTTTGATAAAATCCCGGATTCCGTGCGTTTTGGACCACAGGTCGCGATATTGTCCTGTATGATCACGTGAATTACTAGAAAAAACCGTGGATGAAAGAATTCCGTGGTATAATAAAAGAAGGTATTTCCCGTGGGTAGAAAAGCGAAACGTTTGTTTTCAGTGCAATGATGTTAAAATATGAACATTTTGAAGTGTCATTTCTTTTTCTTTCAACAATATAATGTTTGAGGGGGAATTTTGAAATATTAGCAAGACGTCAGTTTTTCTGCTATTTTCTGGAGGTCAGCTGCTTTAAGTTAATTGATAAAGTCACATAAAAATATATATGTACCTATAAAATGTTAAATTATAAACAAAAGAGATCAAAAACTTTGAAATCCGAACAATTGTCAGGGTCCCGAAATTCTATATAATTCATACCTCTTAATTTGAGGCCTCCTAAATTCTGATATTGTGGTAAAATTTGGATTATATCAATAAAAAATTTACTTCCAATATCCGGACATTGAAAAAGGGTGTGAAGGATTATCATACTTGAGAATAAAACCTGCAAAATGTTTGTATCTTCCAATCAACTGTGACCATATATCTTGACCCCCACTAGAACATCAAACTTTCAAACACGTCAAACCCTTGATTTAATTGAAGGCTTAAAATAAAGTCTGACCTTATAAATAATATGTTGTTTAGAAAAGAAAATATTATAAATCATATAGATACATTTTTTTTTATGAAAGAAAATGTTACAAAACTGATATTTTTCATCAGCTGAAGAAGAAAGACTTCATTATTAGTACTGAAAGCTTTGAAGAAATTCTGAGGCAAATCAAAGAAGAAATGGCAAAAGTTCTGAAATCAACAGAAAATGCTGCAACTAAAGATGAATATGATGATCTGAAGAAGAAGTTATTAGACCTTGAAACCAAGATGTCTGACGAAGAGAAGGGAAAACTGGAAAATGAAAAAGAACTGGCAGAACTTAAGAAAACAATAACAGAACTTGAATTCAAAATGACTCAAGAAACACTCGAGAAAGCCGAATTGAAAAAGAAATTAACTGTCCTAGAGATACTTGTTTCTGACCAGAAAGAGGTAAACCAAATTTACTTCTGCTTGTTAACGAAATGATGTATGTTAAGTGTAAGCATGTACATGTATATAGGCATCTTGGCTTTAAAAAGATCAAGACATGATAGGTAATTGTAAAGAAATTACTTTATGACTTAAGTTCTTGTAGTAATATACTTTAAATTACTTTATGATTTAAGTTCTTGTGGTACTTGTTACTAAGCTTTTGAACTGAAAAAAACAACCAGGTTCATCCCATGTACAGTGGGTACAAAATGTATATACAATGTAGCCTTAATTATCCACTGCAAACAAATATTGTTTGAATTTTTAAAAAGAAATCTTCCAAAATCTCTACATGAAAAAAAGTTTTAGTAATATTTCCTTAAAAGCATATGGCACATGCAGAAACTCTTTGCTTAAAGGCTCAAACTCATTTTAAAAAAGGTCAAACTTAAATTTTAAATGTAGCTATGCTTACCTGTGATGAAGGCCACACTTATAAGGTTAAATGTAAGCTGTCTGTGCTTCCTCATAGTGAAGGCCACATTTAAAGGTTAAATGTTAGCTATGCTTACTCATCATTTAAATGTAAGCAGTTCTTGCTCATGGTGATGATCACACTTAAAAGGTTAAATGTAATATCTTCTTGCTCATAATGAAGATCACACTTAAAGGTGAAATGTTGGCTAAGCTGATTCATGGTGATGGTCACACTTAAACATTAAAGCTGCATGCCTCCAGATGACTCAAAATATTTCAATAAAGTCAAACTTGAGAAATATGTACTACTATTTTAGGAAACGTAAAATGATTCAAGATTCAAGTAATATTTTACATGTTATGTGCGGTTAATGACAGATTTTTAGCTCGACTATTCGATAAGAATAAGTAGAGCTATTGCAGTCACCCGAGCGTCGGCGTCCGCGTCGGCGTAACCACTTATGTTAAAGTTTTTGTAATAGTTTAAATATTTTCAAAGTCCATTGACATATGGCTTTGAAACTTTGCACACTTGTTCACCATCATGACCCCAACCTGTAGACAGGAGGAGGTAACTCTATCAAGCATTTTGACAGAATTATGCCCCTTTTTCGACTTAGAATTTACGTTAAAGTTTTTGTAATAGTTCAAATATTTTCAAAGTCCATTGACATATGGCTTTGAAACTTTGCACACTTGTTCACCATCATGACTCCAACCTGTAGACAGGAGGAGGTAACTGTATCAAGCATTTTGACAGAATTATGCCCCCTTTTCGACTTAGAATTTACGTTAAAGTTTTTGTAATAGTTCAAATATTTTCAAAGTCCATTGTCCATTGACATATGGCTTTGAAACTTTGCACACTTGTTCACCATCATGACCCCAACCTGTAGACAGGAGGAGGTAACTCTATTAAGCATTTTGACAGAATTATGCCCCTTTTTCGACTTAGAATTTACATTAAAGTTTTTGTAATAGTTCAAATATTTTCAAAGTCCATTGATATATGGCTTTGAAACTTTGCACACTTGTTCACCATCATGACCCCAACCTGTAAACAGGAGGAGGTAACTGTATCAGGCATTTTTTTACTATCAAGCACGAAGAATAGTCGAGCGTTGCTGTCCTACCGACAGCTCTTGTTTAGTATTTACAACTATATTTGTACTGTGTTACTAATGCAGTAAGGGCTATTTATGCATATTTTGACCACATTTTGGTAATTTACATGGCTTGTAAGTGCCATTGATAATGTGTTAATGGCTTCCTTTTGGTTATTTCACAATAAAAATTATTATACATTCAAAATTTAATACATTTTCAAAATTTTCATGAAAAGAGCATGAATCTGGAGGTGTGCTGCTTTAAATGAGCCGCGTCACGATAAAACCAACATAATGGGTTTGCAACCAGCATGGATCCAGACCAGCCTGCGCATCTGCAAAGTCTGATCAGGATCCATGCTGTTCGCTTACCAACCCTATTACAAGTAGAGATACTGATAGCGAACAGCATGGATCCTGATCAGACTCACAGCGCAGATGCGCAGGCTGTTCCGGATCCATGCTGGTGTCAAACGCACTACGTTGGTTTTGTCATAACGCGGCTCAAATGATTACTATGCTTGTTCAAAGTGAAGATCACACTTAAAGGTTAAATGGAAGCTATGCTAGTTTATGCTGAAGGTCACACTTAACGGTTAAATGTAAGAGTTTCTTGCTCATAATGAAGATCCCACTTAAAGGTTAAATGTTAGCTACTATATTAAAAATCTTCTAAAGTTGAAAAAAACCAAATAGCTAGAGTTTAGATATTAAACATGATACATCTTCTAGTCAGTGTCTACAAAGTTTGTTCAAATAAAAGCCCTGGGGTCAAAACTGGCCCCGCCCCAGGGGTGTCATTGTTTTTAACCATATGTGTATAGTAAAAACTTAAAAATTCTCTTTTAAAAAACCTAATGAGCTAGAGCTTAGATGTTTAGCATGAAACATCTTCTTTTGGGTTTCTACAAAGTTTGTTCAAATAAAGCCCTTGGGTTAAAATTGGCCCTGCCGGGGGTTTGGGGGAGGTCATTTATTTTCATTATATGTGTGTAGTAAAGACTTAACATCATGAAACATCTTCTAATGGGTGTCTTCCAAGTTTGTTCAAATAAAAGCCCTGGGGTTTAAACTGGCCCCGCTCTGGGGGACTATGTACAGGTGAGCGACTTCAGGGCCAGCATGGCCCTCTTGTTTATTATAATTATATCTTTCATTTAATTTGCAATATAATCATCACAATCAACCCCAACAAAACCACCACAACCACCAATATCATCAGCCACACCACCACCATTATCAGCAACAAAACCACTACCGCTATCATCAATACCACCAATGTAACCACTTAAACCACCACCACTACCTCCATCACCAATAATAACCCTGTGACCCCTAAAAAAAAATTAAAAGAGAAGGCAATAATTCATCAATGGTTGTTTACATACAGAAGTTGTAAGAGTTTTCTGATACAACAAATACTTTTAAGACATCATTAATTTTATTTATTTATCATTTTCTGTGAGTTCAAGTGAGGGACTATCAACCGGACACTTTTTGAACATTTTTCCGTACAGATTTCATAATTTTAAACCTAGAGACCTAAAAATTTGACACAGTTCAGCTAGGTTATTCTACTAACTAACAAACTAGATGTATTGACACTTATTTCTGAGGCTCCACAAGGAGAATATCAAAATTACCTAAATTGTCGAAACTGCAGTACCAAAAAAAAAAATTGTGTCCGGCAGATATGTAGATGACGTGATTTAATTAAGATAAAAGCTTGGGTGTTTAATTTTTTTATTTTCAACATGATAAAAAATATTTCAGCACCAAATGCTGAAGTTTTGGATATTCTATTGTTTACTCTGCAAATGATTAAAGCTGTTAATGAGGTCAGGTATTGCACTCTTGATGCCCAAATTTTCAACATCAACATTGTTGAAATAGACATTAAAGTACAGTCAACTCTCGTAATCTCTTAGTCATCGGGACCGTCCAAAAAATATTGAGATAACGAAATGTCGAGATAAATATAATTAGGGTTTGAATAAGGCAGAAACTGATTTTTACAAAAGACATGTGCATACCTTATGTCAAATAACTATGATATCCCCATGTCTTGTTTCCATAGGCCTAGTCAAATTTAACAAAGTAATATTATCGGATGTTTACCAGCGGATATACGGGTGTTTGAGATAAAAACACATAGCGAGGTTTACACGGTCGTACACCAATAAAGTGAAAACTTTGTTTTCAGGGTGGTTGGTCCGGATGTCCTCCCGGGTTATTTATCGGGTCTTGAGATTGTTTGATCGCTGATTGATTGGTGGTGATGTTGTGAACAATGTTGCAACGATAGAGTTTCTATACTTTCACTATTTCATTTACATTTAAAGTCATAATGAATTGATACAGTGTTTGAATATTTATAAAGAACGTAAAATTCACTCATTTTGGACATAAGTCAATCAACACGCTAAAAAGATCAACTTTTATAAAAACAGCTTAACTTGTTACAAACATAATCATTATTATGACACGCGCTATTGAGCAATTATCATCTAGTTTACGTTTTTCACACGTCTGAAGGGAAACTATTAGCAGTGATTTTTTTACAAACTCATCAGTGTGGGTCCTAGGACTCACTGGGCTATAAATCTATGAGTCCCAAAATTTAGCCAACAAATCCAAGTTACAAGGCTTAATATTGTTTTAGTGATATGAAAGGTATATTAATGGAATGAAGAAAAAATGAATTTGATTTCCACATTAATTACAATGCTTCTGATACTGAAATTATTCAAAACTGTCAAATAAATTTTATAAGTCTATTTCCATGAATTTAGTTTGAGATTAAGCAAAACTTCATTTTCCTTAATATTGTTTTGCTTATCTATAGTATAGCACATTATCATTTCTTATCTGTAGAAGATTTGCAGACCTAGAATATGTGTGACATAACTTGAACACAATTTGGTATTTATTACCAAATTCCTGTCAGACAGGACTCCCTACTCAGAAAAAGTATGCATCCAAAAGATGCACATTATTTGAAACTTTGCATCCACAGCAAATTCAATGAGTTCTGGACTCAGGATGCAGAGGTAAAAAAATCACTGCTATTAGTCGAGATAAACAAAGGATAATAGTGTGAAAATAACTGTTGGGCTGAAATTTTTCATCGAGATACTGAAAATATCGAAATAAAAATATCGAGATAAACAAATATTTCCAATATAGATAAAGAAGGAAGAAAATCGGGACTTTCATAATTTCATCGAGATAACGAAATATCGAGAAAAGCGATGTCGAGATAACCATAGTTGACTGCATTACCGTTTATGGAAGTTGAAATGAATTTATTATAGAAGAAACATGCATTTATTGTTGATAAAAAGTGACTAACTACTGAACAAAAAAAAACTAAATTAAGCATTTTCGGGGCTGTCCGGGCTTGGTGGTTGTCCGGTTTTGGTGGTCCCCAACCTGAGTAACAGAATCTAAACAAATTAAACACTGTAAGAAGTTACATTTATCATTAATATCTGTTTGATAAATATCATGATATTATATAACAGTAAATCCGAAAAATATCATTGACAATAGTATAACGCTGACATTTAGTGCGTCTTAATGCTATTTTTATATATATATAACGCAAATGAAATTAGATCAAAATGTTTTCACAATCGTTTAGTGCACATGTACCTAACTGTCCAATATGAAAATGATATATTATTAGAATCCAATATGGGAATATATTGGACTGTCAAATGGTACAAATGCAGATTGTGAATTTAATTTAGTTAAATTTATTAGGTTTATAATTTTATACAATGTACATTTTTGAATATTACTGAATAAAACAATTATTTGTATTATTATTGATGTTGTAGGAGATAAAAAGATTCAAGGTGGAAGATTCTCCTCAACAAAAACAGTTAGCATATGAAAAGGTGAAATCAGGTATGTTATATAGAATATGAAAATGCGAAATCAGGTATGTTATATAGAATATGAAAAAGGCTAAATCAGGTATGTTATATAGTATATGAAAAGGCTAAATCAGGTATATTATATAATATATGAAATGGCTAAGTCAGGTATGTTATATAAAATATGAAAAGGCTAAATCAGGTATGTAATATATAATATGAAAAGATGAAATCAGGTTGTTATATATAATACGAAAAGGCGAAATCAGGTATGTTATATAGAATATGAAAAGGCAAAATCAGGTATGTTTTATAGAATATGAAAAGGCTAAATCGGGTATGTAAAATAGAATATGAAAAGGTTAAATCAGGTATGTCAATAAATATGAAAAGGCTTAATCAGGTATGTTTTATAGAAAATGAAAAGGCTAAAACTGTTTTGCTATTTATTGCAGACTGCAAAATAAGGCACACGGCTTATTGTAGATTTGCAGCCATAAGTCAACCAAAAACGGTTGTCAAAATTGTCCATAAAAATCAACTCGACCATAAATCAACTCGACTTATGGTCGAGTAACTAAAAAATATTGATCTTATTAGGGTCTTTTTTGAGATTTGCAGGCTCATTTTTCAGTACCGATTGGTAAAGAATCATAGACATAATGTTTTAAAATGAATCTTATTTTAATATTGCCAGGGATGCTCGATAATAATTTATAATAATTTTCAGTTTTTAAATCAGCGGTCGATATAAAGGAAAATATAATGGAAAATCATATTTTAATAGCAATAGCAGAACACATTTACCCTTCTCAATATATCCAAAAAAAAGTGTCAACAGGTGCTTATACACTGTACATAGACATACCGGTAACTTTGATCTTTGTTGTCAGGGCAGCTATTCTTACATCACGCTCAAGATGTTTGTATTGATTAATGATATGCACAAAGTTTTAGAGCAGACCAATTAAAGACCAATCAAATTAATTTACTCAATTGTCAGACACACCCATAGCCAATCGTGTTTGGTTAGCTCTTTTGCATACACTTTTTTAATTGGATGAAGGCGTGTTTATAATAATTTATTCACATTTCCTATAATTAATGTTGCCTTAAAAGATCTTCCATTCGCACTATATAAACATTAAAAATAATCTTACACAAATCTTAATCCAGTTTGCTCAGGTCATTTATGTATATTACACCTCAATTTGATAACACATTGATTGCATCATGCCTACCATATTTGGCTTTCTTCTCCAGACGCTACGTCACTTGTTACCAGTATATATGTTAACTGTAATTGAGGCAGTGTGTGTGGAGTTTTTTTTAAAGAGTACTGATTACTGGATAATAATTGGACTTAATTATTTTGTCCCTCTGGGTGTTTAAACAGGTATTATTTATCTGATACATGGACAATTAAAAGGTGTGAAAGTCGTTTCAATCAGACTAAGCAATACATTGGGACCAGACAATTAGGGTCGCTTGTCACATGACAGGGAGTTGCCAAGACAGTCTCGACTGTATACTTTGAAACAGTCCTGCATAATGATAAATTTTCCTTCATAAAAATGCCCTTTACATCAACTTGAAAATTACCCCCGACTTATGGAAGAGTCAAGGCAAAATACCAACTTTTTAAAGTCATAATGTACCCCTCGACTTATGGATGAGGTCGAACTATGGCCGCGTATCTACGGTATGCCAGAGATGAGTAAAAACCCATTCAGGCCTGCAAAAATTCAAAGTTGATTGTAATCCTGAAGGTGGTTGGAAATTGAAATGTGTTTTCATACTAAATGAGTTTCGGTTTCAATTCTTCAGAAATCATTGTGTAATATGTCATCAGTCTATTTGCATAATACAGCATTGAATTATGCATTATTTATATTCATTGTCTATTTATTGGTTAGCATAAATATTCAGACAATGCTCATGCTCGAGTATAATAGTAAAAAGTTACTGATAAAAGAACAAGTTATCGTAAATTTTCATTAAATACATTTATAATACCCCCGAAACGAAGTTTGGGGGGGGATATAGGAGTCACTCTGTGGTCGGTCACTTGGTCGGTCTAGCCATCCGTTGCATTTTCCTTGTCCGAAGCATAACTTGAAGACTAATGGTTGGAATTCAATATAACTTCATACAATGGTCAAGCACATTGAGAGGAAGTGCAGTGCACAAGAACCATAACTCCATCTTCACTAATTACAGAGTTATTGCCCTTTGTTACTTTTCCTTGTCCGGAGCATAACTTGAAAACTACTAGTTGGAATTCAAAACAACTTCATACAATGGTCAAGCACAATAAGGGGAAGTGCAGTGCACAAGAACCATAACTTTAACTAAAGTAATTACAGAGTTATTGCCCTTTGTTACTTTTCCATTGCTTTCTTTTGTCCGGACCATAACTTGAAGACTTATGGTTGGAATCCAATATAACTCCATACAATGGTCAAGCACATTGAGAGGAAGTGCAGTGCACAATAACCATAACTCCATCTTGACTAATTACAGAGTTATTGCCCTTTGTTACTTTTCCTTGTCCGGACCATAACTTGAAAACTACTGGTTGGAATTCAAAACAACTTCATACAATGGTCAAGCACAATAAGGGGAAGTGCAGTGCACAAGAACCATAACTCTGTCTAAAGTAATTACAGAGTTATTGCCCTTTGTTACTTTTCCATTGCTTTCTTTTGTCCGGACCATAACTTGAAGACTTATGGTTGGAATTCAATATAATTTAATACAATGTTCAAGCACTTTGAGAGGAAGTGCAGTGCACAAGAACCATAACTCCATCTTCACTAATTACAGAGTTACTGCTCTTTGTTACATTTCCTTGTCCCGAGCATAACTTGAAAACTACTGGTTGGAATTCAAAACAACTTCATACAATGGTCAAGCACAATAAGAGGAAGTGCAGTGCATGAGAACCATAACTCTATCTAAAGTAATTACAGAGTTATTGCCCTTTGTAACTATTCCATTGCTTTCTTTTGTCCGGAGCATAACTTGAAAACTTACTGGTTGGAATTCAAAACATCTTCATACAATGGTCAAGCACAAAAAGAGGAAGTGCAGTGCACAAGAACCATCACTTCATCTTGACTAATTACAAAGTAATTGCCCTTTGTTACTTTTACTTGTCGGGAGCATAACTTGAAAACTACTTGTTGGAATTCAAAACAACTTCATACAATCATCAAGCACATTAAGAGGAAGTGCAGTGCACAAGAACAATAACACCATTTGACAAATAACGCCCTTTGATACTTTTCCTTTTCAGGTGCATAACATAAAAACTAATGTTTAGAATTTAATGAAACTTCATTCAATGGTCAAGTGCAATGAGAGGAAATGCAGTGCTCAAGAAGCGTTACTCTTTTTGGACTTTTTACAAAGTAATTCAATAAAACTTCATCAATGGTCAACCACATTGAAAGGAAATGCAACATACAAGAACCACAAGTATCTTAAAATGCCCACAACCATAACTCTATTTCAGTTCTTTTGCAAGGTATTCTATTACTAGTAACTTACTCATTTCTGAAGCAGTCTTGCGGGGGTATTAATCACATTTAGTGATAGTTCTAGTATTTAGATTTGTGAATCAGTTCAGTTAACGTCTGAAACGAAACGTGGTTGTTTTTAGCTCACCTGTCACACAGTGACAGGGTGAGCTTTTGTGATTGCTTTTCGTCCTGCATCCGTCCGTTGTCCGTCCGTCTGTCCGGAAACTTTTACTTTAAATGACATCTCCTCATAAACCACTAAGCCAATTTCATCCAAACTTCACAGGAATGTTCCTTTGGTGGTCACCTTTAAAAATTGTTCAAAGAATTTTATTCCATGCAGAACTCTGGTTGCCATGGCAACCGAATGAAAAAACTTTAAATATCTCTTTTAAAAAACCCAAAAGAGCAAGAGCTTAGATATAAGGCATGAAACATCTTCTAGTGAGTGTCTACCAAGTTTGTTAAAATAAAAGCCCTGGGGTCAAAATTGGCCGCGCCTTTTCCCTATATGCATATAGTAAAACCTTAAAAAAATTTTCTTTTAAAGAACCCAAAGAGCTAGAGCAAAGATATTTAGCATGAAACATGTTCTTATGGTTGTCTACCAAGTTTGTTCAAATAAAAGCCCTGGGGTCAAAATTGGCCCTGCCCCAGGGGGTCATTGATTTTCCCTAAATGCATATAGTAAAAACTTTAAAAATCTTCTTTTAAAGAACTCAAAGGGCTAGAGCAAAGATATTTAGCATGAAACATGTTCTTATGGGTGTCTACCAAGTTTGTTCAAATAAAAGCCCTGGGGTCAAAATTGGCCCCGCCCTGGGGGTCATTGATTTTCCTTATATGTGTATAGCAAAAACTTAAAAATCCTTCTTTGAAAAAACCCAAATAGCTAGAGTTTAGATATTAAGCATGAAACATCTTCTAGTGAGTGTCTACAAAGTTTGTTCAAATAAAAGCCCTGGGGTCAAAATTGGCCCCACCCCGGGGGTCATTGATTTTCTTTATATGTGTATAGGAAAAACTTAAAAATCTTCTTTGAAAAAACCCAAATAGCTAGAGTTTAGATATTAAGCATGAAACTTCTTCTAGTGAGTGTCTACAAAGTTTGTTCAAATAAAAGCTCTGGGGTCAAAACTGATCCCGCAGGGGGGGGTCACTGTTTTTAACTATATATGTATAGTAAACACTTAAAAATCTTCTTTTAAAAAACCCAATGAGCTAGAGCTTAAATGTTTAGCATGAAACATCTTCTTATGGGTGTCTACCAAGTTTGTTCAAATAAAAGAAAGCCCTTGGGTTAAAATTGGCCCTCGGGGGGGGGGGGGGGGTGGTGTCTTTTTTTTTACATGACATGTGTGTAGTAAAAACTTAACACCATGAAGCATCTTCTAATGGGTATCTTCTAAGTTTGTTCAAATAAAGGCCCTAGGGTTTAAACTGGCCCCGCTCCGGGGGCCTATATACAGGTGAGCGACCTCAGGGCCATCTTGTTTATTCGGGGGATGCGTTCAGCGAATGGAACTATTAATCTGATGTTGATGTTTAAAACAGAATAGAAAGCTGTAGAATGATTAGTTATAGCGAGTATATAAAAAACAGAAAAAGAGAATTTTATATGAGAACTGGCTGACTGATTTTCAGTGATTTTGTTCATAAATTGAACTTTGTTGGTGTGAATAAACATTAAATAAACTGTTGTCTTTTTTTCCACAATAAATGTTTTGGGCCTGTGATAATATGTCCATGCAGGTCTGTACTTATTTTCCGTATCATTCACTAATTGATTTGTCCATTACAATTGGATTTTATATTATCTTTTAAATTTCAGAATGGCGGAAAAAGCTTATTGAACAGTACCACAAAACCCTGCTGCAAGTTCCTACAACACCTTTACAACCAAAAAGTAAAAAGTGTAGCTTTAATGAAATTTATATTAGACCTAAAATAACGAGGGAAATAAATCGAGAAAAGGGGGAGACAGAGGAGGTGGAGGTTAAAAATATGTCAGAGATACTCACAATGAACGGAGTCCCCCAAAAATCTATATATGTTCTTGGAGATGCAGGGTCAGGAAAAACTAGTTTTTGTAAATATCTGGTCAACTGTTGGTGTTTGGCACACAGTGAGGAACATGAAGTTGACAATGAAAACGAAGATGGCAGTGGTAAACCTGAAGTCGACAGTGAAAAACATGGAGGTGACGGTGATAAACATGGAGCTGGCAATGACAATGAAGATGGCAGTGGTAAACCTGAAGTCGACAGTGAAAAACATGAAGGTGATGGTGAAAAACATGAAGCTGACAATGAAAATGAAGATGGCAGTGGTAAACCTGAAGGCGACCGTGAAAAACATGGAGGTGATGGTGAAAAACATGAAGCTGACAACAAAAATGAAGATTGCAGTATTAAACCTAAAGGCGATAGTGAAAAACATGGAGGTGACAGTGATAAACATGGCGCTGGCAATGACAATGAAGATGTAAGTGGTAAACCTGAAGGAGACAGTGAAAAACATGGAGGTGACGGTGGGACACATGGAGCTGGCAATGAAAACGAAGATGTCAGTGTTAAAACTGAAAATTGCAGTATGAAACATGAAGGTGACGATGAAAAACATGGAGGTGTCAACGAAATTGAAGGTGACAGAGAAAAACATGGACGTGATAATGAAGAACATGAAAATCATGTAGGTGTCAATGAAAATGCAAGCGGCAGTGAGGAACATGGATGTGATTATGAAGAACATGAAACACAAGGAGCTGTCAATGAAAATGAAGGCGACAGTGAGGAACCAGGAGGTGATAATGAAGAACATGAAAAAAAGGGAAGTGACATTGTAAATGAAGAGGTAAAGGGGACAAAAATGGGTGGAAAAATTTTTGAAAACCCAAAAAGGGGAAAAAGGAACGGGAAGGTTTTAAAAGGGGAAAACGAAAAAAATGAAAAAAAAATGTGGGGGGAAAGGACTTTAATAATTGCCCTTTAAAATTGACTTCAGGATAACAGTAAAAGGGTTTGTACCGGAAAAATCCAAAAAAAGGGGAAAAAATTCTTTTTGGTATTTTTAAAAACAGATTTTAAATTTTGTTTATTTATGATCTAAAATTGATAGAAAAATTATGAACTGAAATTAAATGGTAAAAAAGAGATGAAAAAATTTTTATTTTGTTTTTAAAAACCCCTCTTAGCCCAAGTACCCAAAACTTTTGACCTATTGATAAAAATTTTTTCCCAAAACGTTTTAAAAGGGAAAAATTTTAAAAACACACTTTGAAGGGGAAAACCTCTAGATTTATGATTTTGGGGGGATGGTTTTTAGATAAATTTGGTTCCTAAAAAATGTCCCAGAACATAGCATTTTTAAGGAATACACAATAGTCACGACTTCACGCCCATGGAAATTTCATACATTAAGATCAAATGATGTGGAGATTGAACAGTCGCTGAAACTGAAAGGGTTTGATTTTAGATGTGAAAGGGAAATGGTAAATAGGACAGTCTCACAATTAAATATAAATAGACATGCTAATAAACAAGCCAGAGACTGTGTGGAAAAGCTGAAGGAAGACTCTCTGAAAAGTTTAAAACAGATACCAATTATGCTCCAACAACTGATATGTCTATG
Source organism: Ruditapes philippinarum (assembly GCF_026571515.1). NCBI lineage: Eukaryota > Metazoa > Mollusca > Bivalvia > Venerida > Veneridae > Ruditapes > Ruditapes philippinarum. The sequence continues at coordinate 37,860 of NW_026864645.1, read as the reverse complement.
GTTTGATGGTAAACTCGATAAAACCTCAAGATGTGCCATCTACACCGGCATGTTAGAACTGTTCTTTACATGGAATGACATGAAAACTACAGGAACAAGTACTCCACTCATGAAGGGTACTCAGAGAGTAAACCTCCCTCAATATTTAGCCGATAAAATCAAATTAAGATTAAACAGCCATTTCATTTATGAAGTATCACGGTTGGCTTATGAGACACTATTTAATTGTCCAAAGAACAAATCCTTGACATTTGACATGTTTATGTTTGATGAACTAGAAATATCAGATGAAGTAAGAGAAAATTGCTTGAAACTTGGAATAATTACAGAAGATGAATGTCCGAGTTTATTTGTATCAGAACCACCAAGCTCATTGTTCTCTTTTATTCACAAATCAATGCAAGAATTTCTGGCTGCAGTGAATATTGGTATCAATTTCCTTGCAAAAATTGGTTCATTAGATAGTACAGGAAATGCTGAATTAGCCAAAAAGATTATCAATGAGGTTTTTCAGAAATGTTCAACAATAAATGACATATTAGAGCAATCAAATGTCATGATTATGCTATGTGGTCTTGAACCTAGATTAGCCCCACATGTCTCAAAACACGTATTTGATACTGTGTCAGAAGACTCTTATGTTCAGAAATTCAGGAAAACAACAGATAGACAAAGAGAAGACAGTGTAGAATTGTATGTTATGGGTTCTGAATCTGATACTACATGTATTACTGATATTCAAAGGCTTATTTTTGAGTTAATTGAAGAATGCAATTCATCAGATACTCCTGGAAGCTGTCCTGTATTTTATATAGGAGATTTGGTCTTTGATATATTTAATCGGTATTGTGATATTGTTTGTTCAGGTATTGATCAGCATCAAATTGTTCCTGACTCTGTTCTGTCTATTGAGGTAGCTAACATCAACACAAATAATGCTAAATTGACAAAATATTTACCAATGTTTCATCATCTTGAAAAAATTAAAATAACATATGGAGATGAACCTCAAAGGTTATTTAGTACACAAAGTGATAGTACACAGAGTAATGAACAGATGATTGATGAGATGAACAATTGTGTTTCTGAGACAATTAAAGTAAACACTTCAACATTAAAATCTCTGTCTCTTGGTGAAACCGATCACACTGACAAGCAGTATTACCCTGTGTATAAAACAGTTGTTAGTAACCTACCTAGTATGATCAATCTTGTAGCAATAAAAATAAGTGGTATAACAATGAGTCATGATGATACTACTACATTTTGTAATTTTCTTGAGAGAACCAATCATCTTGAACAAATATATCTTGTTAATATTGAATGTGAGTGTGAGAACCAGCATGATGTAAATTTATCACAACATCAACAACTTCAGTACCTTTATTTGAGATATGCTGTTAGTGTGATAGATGCTGATACTACAAACCTTGAAATATTTAAATTTGGAAATTTGAAAAATAGTAATTATGAGAAAATATTTGATATTATTATAAAATCTTACAAATTAAAAGAACTTCAATTATATGGAGATTATGACAATATATCTCAATTATATCATACCAACATAACAAAGAGACTAGTCACAGTATTGCCATTGTTACACAATCTCAGTGAGCTTGAGTTATGGTATTGTAGGTTAACTGACAATATAATACAGTTACCTTTAGAGATGAAGAGTTTAAAGAACATTAAGCTTTTTGGTGTCAAAATGAGTTTGACAACATGGCAGAAGTTTGTTGATAGTCTTCCTGGTATTCCTCATATTGTAGATGTGAGTGTAGTGAACTGTTATATAACAGTTGGTGGTGAGGAGATTAATGATAGGTTAACATGGACATCACAAGGACTAGGAGGAGTGAAGGGAAATGATGCTATACAGTATGTAAAAGATAGAGAACAGTTAATTCATGTTAAACGTGGTGGTGAAGATTGGTTTGGCTTTTCAACAACAAAAAAAGTGATATAGGATACATGTAGTTGATATTGTTGTTAAAGTAAATTATTGCATATTCAAAGACATAAATTTGGATATTATTTTTTTCATTTTCACTACAAAAAAAAATGATTTGAAATTAAAACAGTTAGATGATACATGCCTTTAAATTTTCAAAAAAAAAAGGGATAAAGTGTCCATGTAATTACATAGTATTTTAACTAAATGTGTTTTTTTTTTCATTTTCAAAAAAAAGATAATGTTTGGAATTTTTAACATATTGATATAGGATACTTGCAGTTAACATAGTTTAGACAAAATTATTTCATGTTAGAAGACACAATAAAACAGTGATACTTATGACAAGTAATTCACATATTGTTGTGAAGCAAGAGGATGAATATAATACATTATGATAACAATCATCAAAAACAGTTAAATTAAATATTGATATCTGGTCAATGTAACAAAATGCATTATTATATTTTATAATATTGAAATTGGAGAAAGTAGTATTCAAATTGTGTTTATAAATAAATAAATGAAAAAAATGCAGCAAAATAGAATAGATATATTGATCTTAATTAAGGTAAAGGTTCTTTTTTAAAGATCAGGGATAGTTAAAAAAACTGATTTGAAAAAAGTTATGTTCAAATTATAAATACATAAATAGATATGTAAATAAACAAGTCAATAAATTAATGAATAAGTAAATTTAATGGAAATATCAAACCACAGATGTTAAATGTACAAGGTAAGAACATGAAGAAGAAGTGAAAGCTTAATATAACATTCAAATACCATTATATGATGTAATATATGATATGATAAGGGAATGGTATATGTAAATACCGGTTATATGATAAATATGTCATAAGAATGGTATATATCAATACAAGTTATATGATATATAGGACAAGGAAATGGTATATATAAATACCAGTTATATGATATATAGGACAAGGAAATGGTATATACAAATACCAGTTATATGATATATAGGACAACGGAATGGTATATATATATACAAATACCAGTTATATGATATATAGGACAAGGGAATGGTATATATAAATACCAGTTATATGATATATAGAACAAGGGAATGGTATATACAAATACCAGTTATATGATATATAGGACAAGTAAATGGTATTCATAATTGTTTCATTGAGATGAGGACCATTTACATGTTATATTTTAGTGATTCCTTCTTTGATTGTTTTTGTGTTGCCTTGAAAAGGCGACATATTGGGGTTACTTTTGTCATCGGCGTCCCTTAAAGCTTGTCCGGAGCACAACTCAGTCACTTTAAGTCTGATTGACTTCAAACTTGGTATGCATGCTTCTTTTAATAACCCAAAGTGCAGTGCACAAGAACCAGTACTCTGCACTTCTTAATTTTTGAGTTATTGCCCTTTGTTAATTTTCATACTTTAATTTTGTCCGGGCCATTTCTCTTCAACTATAAAAGCTATTGACTTGAAACTTCATAGGATGATAGATCTCATTAAGAAAAAGTGCAGTGCACAAGAACCGGTACTCTGCATTTCCTAATTTTTGAGTTATTGCCCTTTGTTAATTTTCATACTTTATTTTTGTCATGGCCATTTCTCCTAAAGTATAAAAGCTATGGACTTGAAACTTCATAGGATGATGGATCTTATTAAGAAGAAGTGCAGTGCACAAGAACCGACTCTGCATTTCTTATTTTTTGAGTTATTGCCCTTTGTTAATTTTCATACTTTATTTTTGTCCAGGTCATTTCTCCTAAAGTATTAAAGCTATAGACATGAAATTACCTTCATAGGATGATAGATCTCATTAAGAAAAAGTGCAGTGTACAAGAACCGGTACTCTGCATTTCTTATTTTTGAGTTACTACCTTTATTAATTTTCATACTTTATTTTTGTTTAGGCCATTTCTCATAAATTATAAAAGCTATGGACTTGAAACTTCATAGAATGGTATATCTTATTGATCTGAAATGCAGTGCAAAGAAACTGCTGCTCTGCACTTCTTATTTTTTGAGTTATTGCCCTTTGTCAATTTTCTTGTCCTAGCCATTTCTCCTAAACTATATTGTTCACAAGGTCACACATCCGACTCGCGGAGTTCTAGTTATATTGTAAAAATTGAAAAAAAGTTGAAAATTATAATTATGCAAAACGATAAATGTGTATAGTTAAAGGGACTCCACTGAGGATTTTTGACATATTCAGAATTATATCTACTTGATTTTTGAGAGTAATATATGAGAGTAATAGGAAGTCACTGTCCGAGGACCATGAACTATAACATAGATTTTGACAGAATCATTACACTTTTTGAAGTTAGAAAATTATGCAATATCCATTAGCTGAAGTCCGTCTGAAAATTACACTTTCAATTTTATTCCGAGTATATTTCTTTAACATCATTTTATTTTTATACCCCCGCACAACAAAGTTATCCCCATAATAACTTAAGAAACCTTTGACCCACAGTCTTCATATTTGGCATGGAGGTTAGTCATGATTAGTAGATGACCCTTTTTATACGCCCGTTTGAAAAACGGGACGTATTATGGGCGGGCGGCGGGCGGCGTCCAATTTTGTCCGGAGCATATCTCCTACATATATGGAGGGATTTTAATGAAACTTCATAGAAATGTTCACCACTATGAGGAGCAGTGTCGCGCACATGAACCAGGTCTCTAGGTCAAAGGTCAAGGTCACACTTAGAGCTCATTGAAAAATGCTTTTTGGGGAGCAAAACTTCACATGTATAGAGGGATTTCAATATTACTTGGCACAAATGTTCACCATTGTGAGGCGGAGTGTCGCGCGCAAGATTCAGGTCCTTGCGGCCAAGGTCAAGGTCACACATAGAGGTCAAAGTTCAGATAAAAATATGAAGATGTGTATATGGACCATTTAGTCATCATTTATTGAGGGATTGTAACACAAATGGTCATTATCAAGACTATGGCTGTGATACATATAATTTAGGTCAATATATACAAGGTCAAGGTCACAAAAGATGATGAAATATCCAGATTTTGTCTGGAGCATATCTCCTACATGTATGGAAGAACTTTTATAATACTTTATGGAAATGTTCACCACCATGATATGTATTGCTCCATGCATGATCCAGGTCTCCAGGTCAAAGGTCAAGGTCACACTTAGAGCTCATTGAAAAACGCTTGTCCGGAGCAAAACTTCTCCATTCATAGGGGGATTTCAATATAACTTGGCACAAAATGTTTACCATTGTGAGGCTGAGTGTCGCACGCAAAATTCAGATCCCTGCGACCAAAGTCAAGGTTACACATAGAGGTCAAAGTTCAAATAAAAATTTGAAAGATGTGTATATGGACCATTTAGTCATCATTTATTGATGGATTGTAGCACAAATGGTAACTATCATGACTACAGGTGTGACACATTTAATTTAGGTTAATATTTGCAAGGTCAAACAGGTCACTGAGATGATTAAATATCAAGATGTTGTTTCCGGAGCATATTTTCTACATGCATGGAGGAATTTTAATGTTACTTTATAGAATTGTTCACCACCATGAGACGTAGTGCCCTGCACATGAACCAGTCTCTAGGTCAAAGGTGAAGGTCACAGTTAGAGCTCATAGAAAAACGCTTGTCTGGAATAAAACTTCTACATGCATAGAGGGATTTCAATATAATTTGGCACAAATGTTCATCATTGTGGAGGCTGAGTGCCGTGCATAAAATTCAGGTCCCTGCGACCAAGGTCAAGGTCACACATCCTGTGCCTATATCTTCCCCTACTGATTTGTTTTAAGGTTCATTTAACAACACAGTGCCAAGAATAAAAACTTGCTTGCTAGATAACACTTATCAATAATGCCCCCATCTCCATCTAAAGCTTTCGTAAACGGGCGTATTTTGTGACTATGGCATCCTTGTTGATTTTGAGGACACTAGGTCATAGGTCAAGGTCACAGGGGCCTTGACTAAAAAAGCTTCTCCGCCCAATAACTTAAGATTCCTTTGACCCACAGTCCTCATATTTGGCATGGAGGTTAGTAGGTGATGAGTAGGTGATCCCTAGTGATTTTTTAAGGTCACTGGGTCAAACGTCAAGGTCACAGCGACTTTGACTTCAAAAAAAAAAGTTTGTCCGCCCATTATCTTAAGATTCCTTTGACCCACAGTCTTCATATTAGGTATGGAGGTTGATCATGACCCATAAGGTGACCCCTGTTGATATTTAGGTCACTGGTCAAAGGTCAAGGTCACAGGGACCTTGACTAAAAAAAAGCTTTTACCATCAATTGCTTAGAAATGCCTGTCCGCTGTGTATTGATTTTGACATTTTCACATTTGAAGCATGTAGAATACATAACTTAGCAATGCATTGGCTTAGTAACGTCAGATTTGGCAGGGAGGTTGTCCTTGAGCTCTAAATGGCCACTGTTGATTCTGACAAAGTGGTATGCGGGGGTATTCAGGCCATGACAGTGGCAGTTCTATTTTTTATGCCACCGCAGCATCTGCGATGCGGTGGCATATAGCGATTCACCTGTGTGTGTGTGCGTGTGTTTGTGTGTGTGTTGGTGTGTGTGTTTTTGTGTGGTGTTATATAGATTATATAGTGAACTTAAAAAAAATCTTCTTTGTGAAAAACCACTAGTCCAATTTCAACCAAACTTTGGCAGGATTGTTCCTTGGCGTGAAGGGCTTCCAAAGTTGTTCAAAGAATTTCATTCATGCAGAAATCTGGTTGCCATGGTAACCAATAGGAATTATAAGAATTAAATTTAAAAAAAATCTTCTGTAAAGCCCCAAAGGCCCCTAGAGCTTAGATATTTTTGCAATAAGGCATTTGTCTGGGTAGACCTCTAAACAAAGATTGTTCCAAATTATAAGCAACTGGGTCAAAATTGGCCCCGCCCCGGGGTCATTGATTTTCACTATATGTACATATAGTAAAAACTTAAAAACACCTTCTGTAAAACCCAAAAGGCCTAGAGCTTATATATTTTGCATAAGGCATTGTCTGGTAGACCTCTAGCAAGATTGTTCAAATTATAGCCCTGGGGTCAAAATTGCCCCCGCCCTTGGGGCCATGGATTTCAATATATACATATAGTAAAAAATAAATAAAGAAGGTCTGAAGGTACAAGGCTTATAGCTTTAATATTTGTTAAATAATATCATCTAAAGGTACTCTACAAAATTTATTCAAATTTTGCCTCTTGTGTCAAAATTAGCCCCGCCCCCGGTGGCCATAGGTTTTCCTTATATGTATATAGTAAAAACTTAAAAAATCATCTTCTCTAAATTTACAAATGTCAAAGGCCCCTGTGACCTTGACCTTTGACCTGGTGACCTCAAAATCAATAGGGGTCATCTACTAATCATGACTAACCTTCATTCCAAAATATGAAAAACTGTGGATCAAAGGAATCTTAAGTTATTGGGCGGTCAGCTTTTTGAAGTCAAGGCCCTGTGACCCTTAACCTTTGACCTTGGTGACCTCAAAAAAATAGGGGTCATCCTAAACTAATCATGACTCCTCCATGGCAAAAAAATATTGAAAGACTGTGGGTCAAAGGAATCCCTTAAGTATGTGGGCGGACAAGATTTTTTGAACGTCAAGGCCCCTGTGACCTTGAAACCTTTGGAAACCTGGTGACTTCAAAATCAATAGGGGTCCATCTACTAATCATGGACTAAAACCTCCATGCAAAATATGAAAGCGACCTGTAGGGTCAAAGGAAAACTCTTAAGTTATTGGGCGGACAAAAGCCCCTTTTTGAAAGTCAAAGGCCCTGTGACCCTTGAAACCTTTGGACCTAGGACCTCAAAATCAATAGGGGTCCATCTACTAAGTCATGACTAAAACCTCCCATGCCCAAATATGAAGACTGTGGGTCAAAGGGGAAATCTTAAGTTATTGGGCGGACAAGCTTTTTGAAGTCCCAAAGGCCCCTGGTGACCCCTTGACCTATGGACCTGGTGACCTCAAAATCCCAATAAGGGGTCATTTACTAATCATGAATAACCTCCCAATGGCAATAATATGACGACTGTAAGGTCAAAGGAATCTTAAGTTATTGGGCGGTACAAGCTTTTTGAAGTCAAGGCCCCCTGTGAGCCTTGAAACCTTTGACGCTAGTGGACCTCAAAATTCAATAGGGGTCATCTACAAATCCATGACTGACCTCCATGCAAAATAATGACGAACTGTAAAGGTGCAAAGGAATCTTAAGTTTATTGGGCGGACAAGCTTTTTGAAAAGTCAAGGCCCCTGTGACCTTGACCCCTTTGACCTAAGTGACCTCAAAATCATAGGGGGTTGATCTACTAATTCATGGAACTTTAACCTTCAATGCCAAAATATAAAGACTAGGGTCAAAGGAATCTTAAGTTATTGGGCCGGGACAAGAAAAAAACGGGAGCGGACGGACAAAGCTATTCCAAGTATACCCCCCTTTACAACTTTGGGGTTGTGGGGGATAATAAGTGCAGAATGAACCAGTTTCCTGTGGCACTTGGGCACTTCTTATCAAAAATAAAGAATTATCATTCTATGAATTTCAAGTCCATATCTTTTATAATTTATGAAAAAAAAGCCTGGACAAAAATAAAGTATGAAAATTAATAAAGGGTGATAACTCACAAATAAGAAGTGCAGAGTACTGGTTCTTGTACACTGCACTTTTTCTTAATGAGATCTATCATCCTATGAAGTTTCATGTCCATAGCTTTCATACTTGAGGAGAAATAACCAGAGAACAAAATTAAAGTATGAAAATTAACAAAGGGCAATAACTCAAAAAGAATAAAGAACTGCAGGGTACCAAGTTCTTGTGCACTGCACTTCTTCTTAATGAGATCTATCATCCTATGAAGTTTCAAGTCCATAGCTTTTATACTTTCGGAGAAATGGCCTGAAAAAAAATTAAGTATGAAAATTAACAAAGGGCAATAACTCAAAAAATAAGAAATGCAGAGTACCAGTTCATGTGCACTGCACTTCTTCTTAATGAGATCTATCATCCTATGAAGTTTCAAGTCCATAGCTTTTATACTTTAGGAGAAATGGCCATGACAAAAATAAAGTATGAAAATTAACAAAGGGCAATAACTCAAAAAATAAAAAATGCAGAGTACCGGTTCTTGTGCACTGCACTTCTTCTTAATGAGATCTATCATCCTATGAAGTTTTAAGTCCATGGCTTTTATACATTGGTAGAAATGGCCCGGACAAAAATAAAGTATGAAAATTAACAAAGGGCAATAAATCAAAAATTAAGAACTGCAGAGTACTGGTCCTTGTGCACTGCACTTCAGGTTATTGAAAGAAGCATGCATACCAAGTTTGAAGTCAATCAGACTTACAGTGACAAGCTTTAAGGGACGCCGACAACGACGCCGACAATGACAGGGACGCCGCCGACAAAAGTAACCCCTATGTGTCGCCTTAAAAGGCGACACAATAAAATCATGTTTATATCTATGGTGTATAACTTGTTTTGATTAAAAATTATGTTATAGTGTCTATGTAGTAACAGTATATACTAGTACATCTAAATTTACAGCAAGGTGCATCTATACTTGCCTAGTGTTTAAATTTCTCATTCTAACACAAACAGCGAAGAGTTCACATAAAGGAGCTCCACTGAGGTCCAAAAGCCTAACAATAAAGAATAAAAATAGAAAATCCAAAACAGAGTAATCGGGGTATTCAATACAGAAAACAAGATTGCATTTGAGAAAAATGCTATGCCACCGCATGGTTCAAATTTCATAGCTGTACATCAAAGGACAAGAAAGTAGGTCACATCATCAAAATCTAGGTCACCTGATATCAAAGTTCAATTTTACAACTAAAACTGTGCACATGGTCAAAATGTCATTGCTGTACCTAGTAGGTCACTGTCCCCTTGGGCAAGGCATAATTTTGACCCAAGGGTTAAATTCAAAACAATTTTGATACAGGTCCACCAAACAACATTTCAAGTCAAATATCTAAGCTATAGCTTTCTCCCATTCAGAAAACATTTGTTTTATTTTCTGTTTTTAATATGTGTACATAATGAGAATCACTGCCCCCGGGCAGGGCCAATTTTGACACCAGGGGAAAATTTTGAACAACTTTGGTAGAGGACCTATAAATGATATTATATATCAAACATCAAAGCTCTATGCCTTGTACCTTCAGACAAAAATATTTTTTATTTTTTTCACTATATGTACATAATGAAAATCAATGACCCCCGGGGCAGAACCAATTTTGACCCCAGGGCTATAATTTGAACAATCTTGCAAGAGGTTCACTACACAATGTTTCATGCAAAATATCTTAACATGTTTGTTTGTGACTTGGAATATAGATTAACTCTTGTACATTAGTTAACATATATAATTACATGTACATAATACATTTGTTATTAGGCATGTTTATGCTTAAACAATTCTATATGGAGTTAAGATAAGTTATATCAATTGTACATATAAACTTAGCATGACTGTTTAAAACTTGAAATGCTCATTAAATGCATTATTCAGTATATGTAATTGTGCTATTATAAATAAAACCTTTTCTGTGAACACTTAACAATTTTGAAACTTTTTAAACAATTATATTTACTTTATAAGGAACTTTATAGTTTATCGTTATTAGATGATTTTATTGAATAATTGGAAGTTAATTGATCAAATCTACTTTAGATTTGAAGCATTGGTTGACATATATTTTTAGGCTAAAATGTTCAAACTTTATCAGAAGGGATACATCTACATTGAATTTGTCAAACAATGGTGACATGTTTATCGGTATAAAGAAATGTTAACAAAATGTAGGCAATATATAACATTTATATCTTGTCATAGATTACCTTTATGAAAGCATTGCTATTTTGCTAGATCTAGTTTTGTAATATTTGTATTTTATAAATGTAATGCGTTATTTGATTATTTTTGATAGTATGAATGTGTGACTTTTCTTAATAAAGATTTGTACAGAATTGATTTGTCTATTATATCTTCCCCCTCTCTTACAGAAATAGTTATGTTATAAAACTTGTTGGGTGTTTCCTTCCTACATTTTTTTAGTAAACAAAGACTAAGCTGTCAGTACATATTAAACAACGTTATGTACAATATATGCAGACTTACTAAGAATGAGACATTGACCTTTACACTTTATCCATATTACAATGACTAAGCTGTCAGTACATAAATAACGCTATGTACAATATATGCACTGTAAGAGATTGACTTGTGTAATACAACTGGAATAGAAGCAATTTTGTGTTAAACATATGTAATACAAAGACTATTATCACCTGCGGTAACAATTTCGCAACCAATGGTGTATTTTTATACCATATGTGACGTCATACCATGGGTAACACTAACATCTTGAATAAACCGTGATTTAAGTTTACCAAATGCATTAATATAATATATTCAGGGTGGAGGTGTTTATGCCATCATATATGTGACGTCACATATGGCGTTATAAAAAGTTTATCATTGGTTTCGTAATTTTTACTACACTTGACATGATCCGAGTGTTCAAAGTACTGTGTGTACCTGTACGAAATTTTGGCACGGATTCTGGGCGGAATTGGCACGGAATTGGCACGGAATCAGTGATTTCTGGGCGGACCAGGGACGGAAATGCAAAATCCGTGCCATTCTGTCTCACAAGAAAAATATTTTGTGCCTTTTTCTGGGCGGAAAACTAGAAAAATTCCGGCTGGAATTTTATTTTGAGCAGAATTTATACTTAAACATTTCATCTTGGACAGAATTTTCAACTTTGATTTTTTTTTTGGGTAGGAATAGTCTTCACTATGGGCGGAATTCTATACTTAAAAATTTTTCTTGAACAGAATTTCACATATAAGATGTCCAAATCATAATTGTACTCTCAATGTTTTTGCACTTGCAGACATTGAAATTTTACCTACTGTACTTATTTTTTTTGCTGAACCAATAATTACAGGTGTATTTTTAGAATTAATATAATTTTTTTTTAGACATTAAAATAGGCCTTCTTTTTAGATAAAAAAATGTGGCATTAATAATATATTGTCAGACTAATTTATGTTTTTTGTACTGAAAAACAATTAACTGTAATTATAAATCTTAGTGTAGAACTTGAAAACATTCACCTCCAAAATGCTTAAGTTTATAATATAAAGATTTTTCATACAGCTTGTATTATAATACATTTACTGTATTATGAATTTTTAAATATGATTTTAGGACATCATCTAAAAGCAACATTAAAATAAGAATGCTTTTTAAATTTGAATATACTATAGAATATAGGGCAGTCACATCAGGACAAGATTATAAGTGTGCTTGCCATTTTAAATTCTAAGAATTCATGATTTTGTTATAAAAAAAAAATAAACAACACAAAACAGTGCATGAAATAATCTCATATATTATGCCCTTTTAATCTATATAAAATTGATCAACCAATATGCCCAATAATTGCTTTTATTTACCGTAGGTAAATAAATACTACAATGTATATTCACTGAGATTATATTCACCCAGATTTTACACTACACAGATCAGAGCACTGATAAAACTCTACTGACCAGCAGTTTCCCATTATCTATGCATGACTGGTCATTCCAACAGATCAGACTGTTCCATGTAATTATTTTGGGGAGAGATAACATTATAAATTGCATATGTAGAATTTGTCTAGGACATATTGCATTTTTTTTGTACAAAAATTTGTAATTGTTTTTTAAAATTTATATATATCTATTTGTTATTTGATTTTTCTTTTACATTGAATGAATGAAAGTTAAGATGATGAGTAAATTAACCCTGTTTTACATAATGATGGACCGGTCCATTATACAGTAAACTGTTGTGAATTTTGAATTCTAAGATATCTGGGTCAGCAAAAAGAGTGCAAATTACAGTGGATATACTTGATATTTTAACAATTTTGGAGTAAAGTTTTGTTTAAGATCTCAAAGTGTTAAAGTAATTGGTACAAGGAGATGTATAACATAATCAGGTAGTTATTAACTTTTAGTTACATTAATTTTATATGAAAACTATCAATACTAAGTAGCCAACTAAAATTTGTAACACTGAGAGGTCATTGTTGTTTTAGTATTTTCAACTTCATACATTTGTTTTTTTTCTGATAATTGTTTTAAATCTTTAATACATGTATTATTTGCAAATTAAAAATTATTCAATGATTTTTTTGTTAATATAATCATTGTGTAGATCTATATTGTATAAATAGCATGTAAGTATATCTTTTTCATTTCCTGGAAATTAAACAATTTAAATAAATTTGATTAAATAGGACTAAATGGTACAATCAGTAGTTTTGTACAGTTGAACAGGGTCATCATAATCATTTATTATTTTACATGTTTTGTTGTCTTTCCTATGGAACAATCTAAAAATTACATTTTACACTCATAATTTGCAGGCTGCTCAGGGACTTAAGTGCTGACTGTGAGATGCCAGGTGTTTAATAATGATGTGCAGTATTAATCCTGAAAAGGTATATTTTTAAATCTCTATACTTAACTATTCAACATCTTTCCTTGAAAAATACATAACCAGTAATAAAAAGTGTCACAAATAAAGCAGTCAGTTAATTCTTATACAGAGCAATTCTTAAACACTTGTACACTTGAATAACTGATTCTGTGTTGCTAAATTACTATTTTTGAATATGCTTTATAAGCATAGTTAATATTTAATACTGTTGCAACATAAAATTTGATATTATTAAAAAATATAAAATATAACTGCATGTAATTATGCAATAAAACATAATTGAGCCCTGTCATGACAAAACCAACATAATGGGTTTGCGACCAGCATGGATCCAGACCAGCCTGCTCCTCAGCGCAGTCTGATCAAGATCCATGGTGTTCGCTATCAGTTTCTCTACTTGTAATAGGGTTTGTAAGCGAACAGCATGGGTCCTGATGAGACCGCGCGGATGCGCAGGCTGGTCTGGATCCATGCTGGTAGCAAACCCATTATGTTGGTTTTGTCATGACACGGCTCAATTCATTACAAAATATTTTGTTTAATTAATTATGAATTTTATTATTAAAGGTGAGCACAACCACAAGAAGTTCTAGGAAACACAGGCAGTGGACTTAAAACAGACATGGATTAAAGAAATAGTAATTTAAATAATCAGAAACATTTGAAACAAATTTATGATTGAAACTCTTCTAGCAAAATAATTGCACAAAAAAAACAAAGTGTTGGATTTTAAGATTCCAAAACCTGCAGCTAGAAAAAAAAACTGTTTGTGTTATAGTGAATGTAGGGTATTCTATTCTGTATTTGGACTAAAGGATATGATATTTTTTTTATTAAATTTTGTGAAAGAAAATTTAATGTGATACATTATTGATAATTTTATCCCAAAATATGTGATCATGCTAAACTCATAAAATTCCGCCCCCTGAATTCTGTCCCAGAATTCCGCCCAGAATCTTGTTTGACAATTCCGCTCTGAAATTCCGCCCCAAGGTTCCGCCCCAAGATTCCGCTTCAAAATTCCGCCCCAAGATTCCGCTTCAAAATTCCGCCCCAACTCATTTGCATATTTCGTCCCAATTCCGCCCAGAATCCGTTCCGTTTCCGCCTGGAATCCGACCGGAATCCGTGCCAAAAGCAAATGGTTTAACACTTATATATTCGGGGGAGAATTTAAATTTCTGGGCGGAATCTGCCTTTGAATTCCGCCCCATTTCCGTGCAGAAAATTTCGTACAGGTACAGTTTGTTCTATGATCTGGATGCATTATTTGTAAGCCAGTATAGTTCCATAACATTTTAATTACTGGTCTTTCTTTTCATTTATTCATCATATATGATGTGACATTTGACATAGATACTGCACGTGATATATTCCGAGTTTTATCCTTACTGTGTGTAAAGTTTATTCTTTGACCCAACCTTATTATAAGTAAGCTTATCGTTCCACGTAGTTTGCCTGGTCTTTCTATTCATGATTCGAATACTTTTAACTCTATGAAGTGAATTCTGGTAAAACACAAGTTATATCATTTATCATTATAGCATCGTGTCTTAAGTTTACAACACGTGTCAATATATATGTGGAGGCACATATACCGTGACACTATTAAAGCTGATAAAATAGCTCACAGATTGGGTTATGGTAGATCCAGCAAAGTGTCGAGTCCTGTGTATATCTGTGATATTTAAGTGTCCACTGTTATACTTGGCACGCTAAAGAACCAGAAGAAACTTCTGGAATTGGGGTATCTTTCTATATCTGCATGTTGCACTATCTCCAAAAATCTAAAATAACTAACAATCTTATGGCGGACTCGCCCATAAGGGCAGTCGGTGGTGAGTATAAGATACACATCAAATATACACACACACACACACACACACACACACACACATTGCATAGTTATATAATTTAATATCATTAAGAAAGACACTGAAAATGAGCACATTATAGTTATTACATATAAAATACAAAACGTTCAAAAATCGATAACCTGAATTGATAATGCAGTTCAAGGGAGAATAATAATGTATTATCAATCTACTTAAAAGGAATTGTTTCCCTTTAATCATAATTGCCACATTTATTTCGGAAAGATTTTGAGGAAAGTCATCATGTTAAAGGGAAACTAGTCAAATAGTCAAGTATATCTTTTTACAAGGGTTATTTTCCTTTGATTAGACAGTAATGTATATATATATATACACGATTGAAACACCCTACACTGCAGATTATTTCAAAGTTGCTATTTTCATGATTTTGAGGATGTTTCTGATTTTTTTGTAAGAAGAAATCTGCGGAACATGAAGAAAACATTCGTAACAGTATTATGACACTAGGCCTACCGAATTTGCCAAGTGCGAGACCCAAATCGGCTTAGGTAATTGCAGATTATTGATGTCTATGTCGAATAAATATCGGCTTTGCTTGTTTAATGCATTGCTTTTTATCACTTTGAGGATTTTAAACTTATTTTAATACTATTATGTATAGTCATATCTGGCTAAATGAACTTCACTGAAAATTGTGTAATTTTCAATGTTACTTATTACCTTGACCTTTTTCCATCTTGAATTAAAATTGTTTTACCGACCAAACATTGTATTGATATAGTTATAAAGTGTCAACATATTGTTTTAGCAATATGATTTTCCTTCAGAATGGCGAATGCATTTGCGTATATTTTGCATACATTTGCATACATTTTATTAAAACTTACAGTCGTTATTCAATGTAAGAAGCGATTCCTACCTGTTACAAGTTGTAGTAAATTTATATCTCAAAATAAGAGTATTATAGTATAGAATGTTTAAATGAGGTATTTGTATATCTTTAAGTACATTTTACAAAATAAATCAAAGTAAAAGTGCTCAATAAATCAATGTAAAAGTGCTCAGTCTTAATGATAAACCCTTTTGAATTATAAAGAGTTAGACCTGAAAAAGCAAAGTAGTCTGTACATTATGACTCGAACATGATTTGCCTTGATTTGTTTTGACTATCATGTTATTCATAGGATATACATATATAATCAAGCGTAATTTGTCATTTCTTTATTAATAACAGAGAAAATTAAAATTTCTGGAATTCAAACAGTACTGTCACGGTTAGAATGTATTAGTATGTAAAAATAAAAAAATCCATGAAAATATTAGAAACGAGAGATATTCTGTTAACATGATTCAGTGAACATCATTATAGGATGTTACTTACAAAAGCATTGACTACATATTCTACTTGCACTTTTGTTCATATTTGTTTTAAAATTGTTTTTGACAGATTGGTGTCAACCAACACCAGCTAAAGGAAGTTAGAAAGAGTTTCGCCCCAATGCTTGTTGAAAGTGTTTTTCAGGTAATATTTTAATAACATCGTAGTTATACTTTGTCTACACTAAATAAGACAACTTTAAAAATTTACAACATGTCCGAATCTTTTTCCGTTTAATGTCAATCCATCACTCTTTACTTATTTCACATACATTAAGAAATGATAAGAATGAATAAAACGACGGCGGCGCGGGTCAAAAACACGGTAATTAGTGGGCGCGCGGGGCGAAAATACGCTAATTAGCGTAGGCCCGGAGCGTAAAAAGGAAGGTTTTGTAGAATAATTTGGCAGGGGCGAAAACAACAGCACGTTAATTAGCGCCCTTTAACAATAAATATTTTTCTTCGTAGCCCAGCTATTTCACAATTAGATCTCGACTTTTCGTCCCGCGCCCCGCTGGTTAGTGTGTGTTTTCGCTCCGCGCCCGACATTATAAATTGATAAATCTCCACTGTTCGCTTTGCGGGGTCGTGGAGCGAAAACACGAATTGCACAAATCAGGCAACATAGTGTAACATTAAAATAGAGACTTGATCGCATGATCGTCTTCAAAAGATATAATAGTTTGCACAATATGCATTTTTTGTAACAAATATAAAACTATCAATGGATCTGATAAAGTCGGTGACAGAAATATCATTTTACAATGTAAATAGATCAGGTCTTCATTCAAATCATAAAACTTGCCAAAATAAAATCGATTTTTATATACAAATTAAAATATATATTCAAATAAAATTTTAGTCTTCAAAATAAAATTGAAAGGCTTATCTTTAAACTGATAGGGAAGTTTATTTTGTTTTGATACTTATTTTATACAGCGCAACATGAAAATAACAGGACACTCCTTACTTTATGCCTGAGCTTTTAAAACAGGTTTAAATGGATATATTAACACAGTCAGGTTAAAATGAATAATCAAACTACGGAACGTATTAAGGAATCTTTGGTTTCCTCCAATCCCCATGGTACCTCTGGAAGCGACTTTTTAAGTGTTCGATGTCCTAATTCTAAAGACGAGTCAGATCTTCTTAGTGAAGTAAATATTAAAGACGACAGCGAATCTCTTGCGGAAGCCTCGTTTGCAGGGGACGCTGATGAAAATATAAAGGATCCATGAGCAGTTTGTTTTACTAATCGTAATTTTCCAAAGAAGGCTACTCACTTTTGTAATGATTGTGGACTTTTGGGACATTTTCTGTGTGAACAATGTTTGGGCTTTCACAAGAAGTTTACCAACCACAAGTCTGTTAAATCATTCGCCTCAGCAAAATACAAGAGAGGGTATGTTAAATCTTTAAATTACCTTCTTAGCTTTTACTATGTTTCTTAATTTTATAAGATATCCGGTGTTTTTGTCCAATTTTCTGTCTGTTCTATTGTGTCGTTTTCTATACAGGCAAATTTTTTTATTAACATAATGAAATACATAGTAAGGGTAAAATTAAACGAATGTATAAACACATGTACTTAACCAAAGTCACATTCACCACCATCGATCCAATGGATGTCAGATCCATAGTTTGAAAAACTTTGTTTTCAGGTAAGTAAACCTTAATATGCACTATAAGGAATTGAAAAATTGACAACATATGTCAGTCAGATGCAAAACGTCTTTAATTCTTTACCGTACGTTTTATGAGTTAGGACATTTTTCTGAATAAATTATTAGATGATAGAAGGGTTCTTTATAAGAAATAAGAGAATTCTAAATAGTCTGTAAATCATACTTATGAAAAATATTTGTGCTATTGATAATAACTCAGAAACAAATAATAATATTCAGCTAATAAATGACAGAATCCAAAAAAAAATATTTTATTTCTTTTTAAAAACGTTTATAGTACAGTTGAGACCGTCTTAATGACTCCTTGTTTGTCACCCTATTATATCCCTAGCGAAGTATATTTCATTACAATTGCCAAAAGGTATGTCTGTAGCGACTCCGGTTGAGATTGTTTAACGACACAATATTTACTCCCAAATCGGTAGTTTAAACCTATATAACGATTTTTAGGAGAATTATAATCGAACACGATAACGTTTGCATTACTCGATCGTACCATTTTGATATAATGGGTTGTTGAAGTTCTTTTATGATTACATGCAATATAGAAGTGGATATAGACACGCAGATCAGAGTAGCGTAGTGGTTAGAGAGGTCAGGTTATGAAGATCTCAGGTTATGAACATGTTTTTTTCTGGTGCAAATCTGCAATTGTGCACATTTTTAAGTATGGGATTTATTTTTAGAATATACATAGTGTGTCACGTAACTTATCAATTTCTCTTTTATAATGTTTTGCACAATGTAAAGATAAACTTATGACGGTTAAGCATTAAAGCAATTGAATGTATTTCATTTTGATTCAACTGTCATTGAACAGATCGAATAGTTTTATCAATTTTATTCTGTTTGAAACTCTGAATTCCATTCGCCACATTGAAAACAACATTTGGCTAATTTGTTTATTATATAATTATATTCTTTCTTCCATTGCTCATTTATCACCCTTATCAAAACTGTGTTGTCTTATACTTACATGTTGAATGTGAATGTGTGTACAACAAAACGTTCTCAATGAACATTGTGTGCATAAAACTCACGCAGAACCAAAATCCAGTTCGTTTGTTTTAAATAGCCCCCCTCTTTTAAAACAAAAAAGAAAAGAAAAAATGGCTTATCAAGGATTCCAACCAGGGTATCTACATTAACAGAGCGAACACTCTATTATTACGACACATGAAAAATGAGTGATTGATTAGGTGGTGGTCAAACAATTAGGCGATAAATGGTACACTTTTATACATGTATAGAAATTATCGACACTCGATCCTATTTGCTAATATTGATGTAAACATATAATAAAAGGAATAGGGAATTCGAGCTTTTTGTAGATATTATTTGACAATATTGGCATGTGACTCATTAATGTTCGGGTGGGGGTGGTCGTAGGTCTCCGTAATTTATTACGATTTATGCTTAGGGTTTTAATAATAGTATAGATCTCGATATTAATTGAATCAATAACAACTGCTCGATGGCCTAGTGGTAATACAACTGAATTGTGACAAGTTCGTACATCAAACAGACCTTTCTTTCATGATAGTTTTCATCAACTGATTTTTAATATTTCTTTAAATTATTTAAAACATGAGTTGATAAATCGTGTGTTTCATTTCGTGCAGCTTTTAATTTCATAATTATGATAAATACATATTTTTCATTTTATTAATTTCAAAATGTACGACTTTACATAATGATACGCATACATATAACACCATAAGATCAAGTTTGCAAAATATAATAAAAATCACATCAGAAAGCATAAAAAATTATTTTCTTTTGACCCTACAATTTTCAATTTAAAAGTAAATAAAAGTGTAACACTCTGTCATTAGATTATTTATTTTAATATGAATCTACCTGTAATATGATCATGGCTCAGAAAATCCAACTGAATATCAAACG
This sequence comes from Ruditapes philippinarum, assembly GCF_026571515.1. Taxonomy (NCBI): domain Eukaryota; kingdom Metazoa; phylum Mollusca; class Bivalvia; order Venerida; family Veneridae; genus Ruditapes; species Ruditapes philippinarum. Next base: position 17,590 of record NW_026864645.1, on the reverse strand, counting down.
TTATGGTTAATGTATGATAGAGAAACACTTATTTGACTTTTGGGTACCTTAATCCCAAACTTCTTAAATCATTATTCTATTTGCATATGACCATGGCTAAATCATTAATTTGAAAAAATAACTCAATATATACTTTTTTTAGTTTAATTTTAGCTTGTTTTAGGTTGATTTTATTTTGTTAAATCAAATATAGTTCTGTTTAATGAGTACACGAAAGGAAACTGATCTATTGACAAAACAGCAGTAATTGTGTTTAATGACCCCCTATTTCTAGTGAGAGTCTAGTTCAAAATTCCATGAATACATTGTATACCCAATGGAGGGTTTCTTTTGAAAGTTTATCTAATTTTGCAGCAGTATACTGGATGATCTCGTCAAATTTCAAAGTATTTACTGTGTAGGATTTAATTTGTATTATATTTTGAAAATAGCAGGTACCAGATTTATAAATGAATCTAACATTCAGCTAATTACTACCAGCAGAATGTTTGAAATTTAAACAAACACCTTGAAGTAATAAGTTCTTAGGTAGCATTGTAGATCTAAAACAATACTTTAATGTTAATAGGTATTTATGTATGGACACAAATAGAATGACAAATTGAATAGAGAAAGAAAACTGAGTAACAATAGTATTATAATGATAAAAATCCTGAATCAAATAAAAGACTGTATTCCCTTCAATGGTCATGAAAGCTGTTTAGTATCTTAATACTAAAAACATAATGTTAAGACATGCAATTGAAAAAATGTTTGAAAATGATGCTTATAAATCAATAAAGTATCAAAACGTTTATCATTATAGTTAAATTTTCACTTACTAAAAGCATGATTATCTGTACAAGTACACCATCCAGTAAAAGGAACCCAAAAGAAAAGGACACACAGGAGCTACAAAATGAGATAGACAAATTGAAGGAAAGGATAGTTATATATCGTAATGAATTAGACCCGTACGTATTATAAATATTTATGTATTGTCATGAGAAATTTTGCATTTTTTCTTTTTACTTTTTAGTCTAAATGCTTATATTATGATTTAATACTATAAGACGGAAACCACAAAAACAACTTCTTTCTGTATCCATAAAATAGCAAAAAATATAAAAGATATCTAACATTCCATTTGGTTGCTTTTTATTCGTAACAATTGCAAAACTTGACCAAAAATAGTGATTTGCATCATTTTTCTACAGATTTTCTAAAATGCAACAATATTTTACAAGTCTAAAGGATTAATCGCAAAATAATAATTGTATCTTACATTCATTTCGTCATTAACAAACACGAGAGCAGTTACTTAATGCCATGCAGCGTTTTATTTTAGTGTCAAGATAAGAGCAGAATTAGACTTAACAGACGAATCAATGATCAACGTTTTAAGGGAGGAAAATTTAAGGTAAATATTGACACATTTAAAATCTTTTAATGTATGAATTTATAATAGTTTATTTTTTTAGGTTGTTCTCAATAGCTACATTAATGCAAGGAGATGCTTTATTCTTCATTTATAATAATCAAAAAAGTGAAAAATATATGTTTTAATCTGTGTTATTCTCTAAAAAATTTCAGACTGATAGCAGAAGTAAAATCATACCAATCAAAGGATTCTACAGGGAGGTAATTTCAATTTTGAAATAGAATTTGCATTTCCATCATGATCAAGCATTTTTAAATTATGTGATATACATAATCATAGTTTCTGGATGATAACATTAAAACGATTTTCACATTCGTCTCTAATTAGTTCTAATATGAAATGTAATCTCGCTGGAATAATCACTTCGTTCCGCTCTTACATTCTTCGCTAAAAATTTGGAGCGTCAGCTAGGATATGATGTTTATGAGAATGTGTCAAAAATGCAAAGAAATACGTAAGTGGCTGTAAAGTTATGTAAGTTACAATTGAATATATGTGTATTTGTGTGAAAGGTTTTCTATCCCTGCACAGACAAAGTTTCGAAATATATGTACGTTTCCAGTTAGAGTGTTTTTTATAATCTGTACACGTTTTTTTTCTAAAGAATAAATAACCACACAAACACATAATTATAAAAAAGAAATGCACACAATATTTACTCCCAAATCGTAGTTTAAACGTATATAACGATTTTAAGGAGAATTATAAGTCGAACACGATAACGTTTGCATTAATAGGTCGTACCTTTTTGATTTCATGTGTTGTTCAAGTTGTTTAATGATTACATTTTGCCTTTATATTGCAATATAGAAAAATAAAAGTGGTTATAGACACGCAAGTCCTAGTAGCGTAGTGAGTTCAGGTTATGAAGATCTCATGTTATAATTATGGTTTTCCGAGTTCAAATCTGCAATTGTGCACATTTTTAAGTATGGGATTTATTTTCACAATATACATAGTGTGTCACGTAACTTTTCAATTTCTCTTTTATAATGTTTTGCACAATTTAAAGATAAACTTATGACGGATAAGCATGATGGAATGTATTTGATTCTAATTTTACTGCCATTGAACAGATCGAATAGTATTATCAATTTTATTCTGTTTGAAACTCTGAATTCCATTCGCCACATTGAAAACTAGAAATGTGTCCATAGGACACGGGTGCCCCCACCGCGCCACTGTTCTGTCAATCTTATGACTCTAGGTCAAATATTTTTTGAAAACTAAAAACATTTTACTAAGTAAAGGGCAAGAACTTTACAAATACTGAATAAATCCATAAGCAAACCCCAAGGTGCATAAGTACACATGCTGACCAACATTCTTGTAAACTTTCAGGCCTACAAGTGAAATACTTTTTGAGCTATGCATGAACAAGTTGAAAATTGCAAATTTATACTACTGTAAGTCAAGGGCAATAACTCTTAACAAAACTGAAAAAAATCCACATGCAAAGTCCCAGGTGCATAGCTTCACTGTGATGTGAATCATTATTCCAGTAATTTAGTGATGTTGATCATTATTCCTGTAAAGTCGGTTGATTGTAACTCAAGCACTCAAGGAACAAATAACAACATAATGAAAAAATTTTTACTAAGTCAAGGGAAATAACTCTACAAATACTGGATAAATCCACAAGCGAAACCCAGGTGCAAATCTAAATATGCTGAGCAACCTTCCCGAAAGGTTTAATGACTCTATGTCAAATCCTTTTTGAGTTACATGCGACAAAAGTTGAAAATTGCAAAATTTTCTAAGTCAAGGGCAATAACTCTAAAATAATAAATAAATCCAGACAAAAATACCCGCTGCACAACTGCACATGATGATCAATATTCCTGTGAAGTTTCATGACTCTATGTCAAATACTTTTTGAGTTATATGCGACACAAGTTGAAAATTGCAAAATTAAGGGCAATAACTCCAAAAATACTTAATAAATCCAGACGAAAATACCCAGGTGCACAACGAAACATGCTGATCAACATTCATGTAAAGTTTCATGACTGAAGGTCAAATGCTTTTTGAGTTACATGCGACACAAGTTGAATATTGCAAAATTTTACTAAGTCAAGGGCAATAACTCTAAAAATACTAAAAACATCCAGATCACAATACCCAGATGCACAACTACACATGCTGATCAACATTCCTGTAAAATTTCATGACTCTATGTCAAATACTTTTTGAGATACATGCGACACAAGTTGAAAATTGCAAAATTTTACTAAGTCAAGGGCAATAACTCTGAAAATGCTAAAAATATCCAAACGAAAATACTAAGGTGCACAACTACACATGCTGATCAACATTCCTGTAAAGTTTCATGACTCTAGGTCAAATACATTTTGAGTTACGTTTGTCACAAAAGTGAACGGACGGAAAGACGGACGGAAAGACGGACGGAAGGACGGACGGACAAGGGTAAATCTAAATGCCCGCCACTAAAGTGGGGCACAACAAAATTTGGCTTATTTGTATATTATATAATTATATTTTTTTCTTTCACTGCTCATTTATCAGCATAATTACGACTGTGTTGTCTTATACTTAACCTGTTGAATGCGAATGTGTGTACAACTAAATGATCTCTGGATAGCATTGTGTGAATAAAATTCACGCAGAACCAAAATCCAGTTCGTTTTTAAATACCCCCCGCCCCAAAAATAAAAAAGAAAAGAAGAAATGGCTTTTCCAAGACAAGATTCCAACCAGGGTATCTACACTAAGAGAGCGAACACTCTACCATTACTCTATTATGCTAAACGCATAAAAATTATTGATTGATTAGGTGGTTAAACATTAAGACGATAAATGGTACACTTTCACTTTTATGTAAGAATTATCGACACCTCTATTTGTCAATATTGATGTAAACAGAAAATGAAAGGAATAGGGAATTCGAGCTTTTTGTAGGGTATTGTATGACAATATTGACATGTGACTCATGGGGGTGATCGTAGGATTCGTGATTTATTACGATTTATGCTTAGCGTAATAGTATAGATCTCGATATAAATTAAATCAATAGAAAATGTTCGATGCCCTAGTGGTAGGTAATACGACGGAATTGTGACCACGTTATTGCAATTTCGTACATTAGACATACCTTTTTTGTAGTGTTCATAAAAAGATTTTTTAATATTTCTTTAAATTATTTGTAACATGAGTTGATAAATCGTGTGTTTCATTTATAACAGTTTTTAATTACATAATTATGATAAATACATATTTTTCATTTTATTAATTTCAAAATGTACGACTTTACATAAAGATACGCATACATATAACACCATAAGGTCAAGTTTGCTAAATGTAATGAAATTTACGTCAGAAAGCATAAAAATTCCATTTCATTCGAACCTACAAATTTCAATTTAAAAGTAATTGAAAGTGTAACACTGTCTGAATCTGGTAAGGCAAGTGATACCTGTAATTGTTTGCATCGTACTTTAAAATTCGTTTGGTTTACTTCGGAATCTAATAATCACCGACAAAAGGTCGTTGAATAGTCATTATTGCCAAACAATATGATAAAACTTGTTTTTGACTTTATCCTTGTGAAATGATGATGTTTCCACTCGATCGTTTGCTTAAAATTCCTATCAAAATAAATAGTATGAAGACTGAATAATTCGATTTCAAAAGAATTGAATTTACACTATTTACACTATTGATAACATTATTTATTTTAACATGGAACTACCTGTAATGTGATCATGACTCGGAAAACCCAACTGAATTTAAAGCTTTATGGTGAATGTATGATAGAGAAACATTTATAAGACCTTAGAAGTAAATACATTACATTAGAGTTTCATGTAGCCAGGTAATTTATACATCTGTCGTTATTTACACTATTGATAACATTATTTATTTTAACATGAAACTACCTGTAATGTGATCATGACTCGGAAAACCCAACTGAATTTAAAGCTTTATGGTGAATGTATGATAGAGAAACATTTATAAGACCTTAGAAGTAAATACATTACATTAGAGTTTCATGTAGCCAGGTAATTTATACATCTGTCGTTATTAGGAAAATTTATTATGTTAAAAAAAGAACAATGTTTGGTACATGTATTTGCATTAAATGGATAAGTATTTTTCATCGATATGTTTCATTTTAAAACTCAATGTATTTTTTTATTTAAAACAATAAAATATTAATAATAACTCTGAAACAAAGAAAGGTCCTCCAAGCTAACATGATTAAGTTGATTTTGCCCTTTACCATGTAACGATAAGATTTGTATATTACTCCTGTTTGTTACTACAGTGTACTTTACATAGGCACATAACAATACATTAATTGGTAAAGACTGTTACGTGAAAATGTATAAACATGTGTAGATAAAACATTTTTTTCTTATTTGAAAAACATTCTAACGTTGATTTCCTTTCAATACAATTTGGTTGTTTTTAAATGAAATATGTTTGATGATATTCTTATCGTTTGATATATACTTGGCACTTGCATTAGATAAAAGCACAGAAATTTTTATAACCAATGTACACCGTAATTAATGACACCAAGATAATCAACTTCTACCTACCATTTGGCACATCATAATATTGTATTGGACACTTTATTTGTTAAGTCATGACTATATCCAAAGCGTTAGTTTTTTTTTTCCAGCAAAGGTGTGCAAGGAAAGGAGAAAAATATTCAAGAAATGATATAAGAGAAAAGAAACATTGAAACTGATGAAAGTAAACTAAAAATGAATGTGAAAATATCGGCTATCAGATAATAGTGATAACTACTTTTAATGTTTGTGATAGCATTACCAATCAGCCTGTAAATAATACTTAAAATGACTTTCTAGTGTGATTATCAGTCCGATCTGAAAGTTTTTATTTTATTAAAATGGTTTTACTTACAGAAAAGAAGTTGAAATAAGAAAAAGAGATTTACGGGAGTGTAAACTGACAATGGATTTTGGTAGAAGGTTTGTCACTTTTCCAACTTAAACTACATCCACGCCATAATAATTATTACAAATCAGTTTCTATATAATAATAATCAAAGCATTTTAACCATAAACCTCGAAAAGTAAGATTTTTATTTTGCTGAATCTTCTTCCTGTAAGACAGACGTTATTTTCCAATATCTGGAATTCTCATATTTTTTTCTCCATTTAATTATATTTATACTACTTTCTGCGAAAAGGCAAAATCAGAATTGATAACAACATGATATAAATATCAACAGGTATATAATAACAAGCATGAGTTAAATTTGCACTGTATGGTACTGATTTATTTTTCAGTGCATTAAACGAACTGCGAGAGAAAAATGAAATGCTCAAAACGTAAGATTGTTTTTATTTTGCCTTATCTTTTCGTTATTTTACAATATCTGGAATTCTCATATTTTTTCCATTTAATTATATTTATTTCTAAAATACAACTTTCTGCAAAAAGCAAATTCAGAATTGATAACAACTTGATATAAATATCAACTCGTTCAATAAATTCAGTATTAAACTAACACTAATTTAATATCCTCTATATACTTGTTAAAAGTTACATCGCAGTCATTGAACACGCCCGACGTCTGTCATTTTTTTCTGCTCTTTAGCGAAACAGGCAAAAGTGTTATAAGGCTGTATTTTTGTGATTAAAAGAAATCGTAGGCTATTTATAATATAAAACAATTATTGACTAGTGAGTCATTGAATATGATGTGAAATACACCTGCAGAAAGTCATATTGAGGTCAATACAATTTTATGAAATAATGATTTCCCTTTTGGTATTGTCTCATTATGTATACCATGAAAACATTCAAGTATACTTCGGCATAATCTGTATTTTTAAGTTAAATCCGGCTCGTGAGTTTTATAAAGTGACGTGCCATTTTCATATTTTGCGAAAAAAGTCATATTTATGATAAAAGACCATTACACAATTATATGATGTTTTATCTTTAATATTGTGTTCGTATCGTTCGACACATATATTTTTTAAAATCTCTTATTATAATACATTAATTTCATTACCTTTTTTAACAATCTGTGTATTATTGTCAAATATATTCAAATAAACACTTTCCGGGAATATCAACGAATGTTTAAAGTCATAGACATGTATAAATAACATTTAATTAAGAAAAACTATATAATTTAAATACTTAATTCTATTATTATGAAAACGTTTTTATTATTGTTTTGATTATTCATTTAATCTAAATTCAATGTTAATGGGCACATATCTGATCAATGCACGAGGTTGATCATTAGCCATTATTTAATCTAAAGCTATACAATTAATGATATTTGAGAAATGAATTGGCAGCCGACCAAAACATTTAAAATTTGCAAAACGAAGTCAGTCGTGTAAACTCTGAAGCGAACTGTTGTAGTCTACTACAAACTTTCTTTTTAACGTTTGTAAAATTATATTGTATAAAAAACCAAAGACATGATTTGTGATTAAAAATATGCTTGAGGACGTTTATAAAACAGTCCTGTTGATGTGTTGCGTAATGATATTTTGGATTAAACACATATTCAATTCATGAGAAATCATGTCTTATCAAATGTGAAACAACAAATCAGTCATCCGTAAATGTAACATTTAAAAGGTGATTTTGATTGTATAGTTAATTGTAAATCAATATAGTTAGATTATTAAAAGACGTTCAGTACGTTTTATCTTAAATATAACTGAACTTAAGATACATCATTTAGAGGACAATGCGAATTATAACGCTGATAGAAGGTTTGTGACTGTTTAAAAGCTATCTTATTATGTATAAGGTTCGTAAATTTTCAGAGACCTTAGGCAATCGACGGCACAAGTCACAGAATTGAAACATGAAATTAAAACGCTTAAAGAAGAACACCAAAAACAACTTTAGAAGAAGGAGTAAGACTTGTTAAAATATCTTTAATTATTTCAGTACCGTCAATGAACAGATCAACGTCTGCAACATTTTTAGTTTTTCTGCTCTGAGCTTTCTTTAGGGATTCTGTGTTTCTCTATTTTATTGTCACATCATGGCATTTCTTCAAAATATAGTTTAATGAAAGGGAACGAGACATTTTGGAGAGTCTTTTTATACATGTGAACATGTTATGCAATTTTTCTAAAATAGGATTCAATAGTTGTTTGCTGATGAAATTATTTGAGGTCATGCCCTCTTGCAAGAGATATGATATTTGTGAAATAACTTAAGCACATTATAAGGACATAATGATTAACAACACCCTATAACTTATAAAAAAAACTTTATAATGTAGATGTTTTCAGAAGTAGGTAATACTTAATTAAAAAGATAAAATGATAACCCGTACAGCTATGTAAACAGTAAATGCGTAATTTTTTGTCAAGTAAGAATACTGAATTATTGAATCAATAATTACACTTTGTGCTTTGTATCTGAACAGTAAACCTATCTGACATCATTGCATGACACTATTAATCTTTCTTCAGGGTCAGTTGTGGGTCAAGTAATTTTTCCTGTGATTAAAATTAGGCCTAAATTAGATTGTTTACACTCTAGCAGTCACAGTTTTGATTGGATCATGAATAAACTTTGTCAGAATGTTTGTCGTAAAAAAATACAGGTAAATTACAAATATGGGTCATCTCAGGTGAAAAACTAAGTTACAGAAGCTTAAAATAGAAAAAGCTTGTTAACACTCTAGGGGCTGCAGTTTTGATCCAAATACATGTATCCTGGACATTGGTCAAGAAGGTTTTTTTTTACTATGTCTAGGTCAAGATTGAATATGGGTCATCTCCGGTCAAAAACAAGATCACAGAAGCTAAAAATAGAAAAATCTTGTTAGCACTCTAGTGGCTGCAGTTTTGATCCAAATATTTTAAAAATTTGTCACGAAAGATTGTTTTGATGATTTCTAGGTCAAGTACAAATATGGGTTGTCTCCGGTCAAAATCTCTGTCACAGTAGCTAAAAATAGAAAAATCTTGTTAGCACTCTAGTGGCTGCATTTTTTATCCAAATATCCTGGAAATTGATCAGGAAAATTGTTTTGATGATTTCGTGGTCAAGTTCGAATATTTGACTCGTCTCTGATCAAAACACTTGTTAACACTCCAGGGAATCAGAAAGATTGTTTTGATGATTTTTAGGTCAAGTTCGAATATGTGTTATCTTCGGTCAAAAACTAAATCACAGGAGCTAAAAATAGAAAAATTTTGTTAACACTCTATTGGCTGCAGTTTTGATTAAATATCCTGGTAATTGATCAGGAAGGTTGTTTTGATGATTTCTAGATCAAGTTTGAATATGTGTTATTTTCGATCAAAAACTAGGTCACAAGAGTAAAATCTTGTTTACACCCTAATCCAAATATCCTGGAAATTGATAAGGAAAAACGTTTTGATGATTTCTAGGTCAAGTTTGAATGTCTAAAACTAGGTCACAGGGGCTAAAAATAGAAACATCTTTTTAACACTTTAGTTGTTACTGTTTTCATCCAACCATCCTGGCATTGGTCTGAAAGTTTGTTTTCATGATTTTTAGGTCAAGTTCGAATATGGGTCATCTGGGGTCAGAAACAAGGTAACACTGCCTTAATATGAAAAAACCTTGTTAATACCCTAATGGTAACATTTTTGATTCAATTGTTATCAAACTATGTCAGGATGCTAATCTAGTTAATTCCTTAGAGGAGTTCGAACATGGGACATCTCTGATGTAAAACAAGGTCTAAAAAAAGAAAAATCTTGTGAATTCTTTAGTGGCTACTGTTATTACCCAAATATCCTAGAAATTGGTCACACTGTCCAAATATAGATAAACCTTGTTAATATTCTGGAGTTCACATTTTTACTCAATTGTCACCAGACTTGTTCAGGATGCTTGTCTAAGACATTGCTCGGATGAGATTGATGTGTCAGGGGAGCGATTTAGGGTCATCCCTGCTCTCTTGTTTTTAATTTTATTGTGTTAAAAGTTCTTGTGATTTTTTTTCCAATTTATGGATTCATACATGGAGAAAGCATTTTCACTTTTCTAGTTTGGGACACATTGATGAACCTGTTTCTGTTTTATGTGCATAATTGAATTTTGGTAAAAGATAAGCTGTAATTGACATTTTTTAAACCATTTGACCTACTTTCTTTTTTATGCACATACTTGAAATTTGGACCAGTGATGCAATTTTGATATCAACTGACCTGCTTTTGATATTAATGATATCGTTTGACCACTTTCTTGTTTTTAATGTACAGACTTGAAATTTTGTCTAGGGGTGTAATTATTAATGTTAAATTGAAATTTGATATCAGCTGACCTACGTTTGATATTTTCAATTTTTGTTTTACATACAAACTTTAAATTTGGACAAGGGTTGATTTTCTAATGCTTAATCGAACTTTGATAACAGCCGACCTACTTTTGATACTTGTGATATTGTTTGACCTAGTTTCTTTTTTTCTGATGTACAGACTTAAAACTTGGACCATGTGTGTATTTTCTGAAGCCAAATTGATATCAGCTGACGTACTTTTGATATTTTGATATTTTGATATATTGTCCGGGATTTTGTCATACGGTGTAATTTTGATGTACAGACTTGAAATTTGATATCAGCTGACGTAATTTGATATTTTTAATATCATTTGACCTACTTTTTGTTTCTTGACATGCAGACATAAATTTGGACCAGGGGTGTTATTTCAAATGCTGAATCAAATTTTGATATCACCGACCTACATTTGATATTTTTGATATCGCTTGACCTACTTTTATGTTTTTTGACGTTCAGACTTGAAATTTTGACCATAGTTGTAATTTCTGATACCAAAATCAGCTGGCCTACTTTTGTTTTTTTTATTTCATTTGACCTACTTTTTTGTTCTTGACATAAAGACTTAAAATTTGAACTAAGGGTGAAATTTGTTATGTTAAATTGAATTTTGATATCAGCTGATCTACGTTTGATATTTTGGTATCATCCGACCAACTTTCTTGCTTTTTGGACATATAGCCAAGGAAATTGGACCGAGGGTGTTATTTCTGATGCTGAATTGAATTTAAATACCATCTGAGCTACTTTGATATTAATGAAATCGTTTGACCAACGTTCTTGTTTTATTGACATACAGACTTGAAATTTTGACCAGGATTTATTTTTTTTGTTAAATTTAACTTTGATATCAGCTGATCTACATTTAACATTTTTATATCATTTGACCAACTTTCTTGCTTTTTGACATAAAGTTATAACGTTTGAAATATAAATTTATTATTTCTTTTATTGGAAGAATTACGATAATGAAAAGAAATTAAATTTTACGAAAAAGGAGAACACAGCGAAGTTTATCAAGAAGTGTGTTGAAATCTGTTGGCTGAAGAATTCCCAGGATGCACCGGGTTTTTTTTATACATCTGTCGTAGATGGGATATCTTTTGATGTCGACATACACAAAAACTAGCAAACTGGTTGACTATGTTGTATTGCCACCAATGCTGTTACATAAAGGAGGACCGATGCTTTGTAAAGGCGTGGCTCAAGTAAAATGATTAAAATAATTAAACCTGAAAATCGTTCATTGTTTCGGTATATCCGGCAGCTTCAATCACACTATTTTTTCCTGCGTAAAGAGCTGAAATGAAATCGTTTATCACCTATTTTTTGAACCAATGAAAATATAAGTTACAAACAATGAGCTGATTAAAGATTTATTCATACAATTTGTTTCAAATGCAGCAGTAATGGAATTTAAGGACAAGAACTATATTAGAAATACAAAAGTTGGGCTCCATAGTACACGTGTCATAACATTATTAATTTATGTATGTTCTATCTAATACTAAATACTATCAGAGTAATTATTTATTGTACTACAGAAATTCCTTTATAGATAGACCAATTCACTTTAAAATCGTTTTTGATCAATATTTTGAACCAATGAAAATGATTATTGTGCAGTAGTAATATAATGTAAGGACAAGATCTATATTAGATACACAAAAGTTTGACTACTAGTACATGACTGTGTAATATGACATTATTAATTACTAAACAGAAAATAACAACAACAACAAGAGTTGTATATGTGTGAGTTACATTGAGAAAATGGGACATCTTATATGGTTTTTTCTGTACAAACACCCGAACATTTCCAATATACTTGTTTCACGTCAATTAATCAACCTTTAAGCAAAACCAGTGTGATTCCTTTATGAGCAATGGTTAAAAATGAAACTATTTTGTACCAGTATTGATATATGTATATGCAAAACGTATGTGAAATCAGACGACCCAAATAAATCAATACAACAATTTTACCGATGTATACTTTTTATGCGAACACTTTTCGTCTTTATTTTCATTATATTCAATTGAGCTGTCTGGTAGTTGTGCTTACAAGTTATTAACAAGCCATTGTGATTATTTTGTACATATCTAATATTTACAATGCATATAGTTTTATATTTAGAATACAGCAGGCATTTGGAAAATCACACTTAGCTGGTTTCTATAGAAATGGGTGAGAGAATTTAAAACATTCTATTTCCTTTGAGTATATTATACTACATAAATATATATAATTTCATTAAATGAAGTCAATTGATATGTTAAAAATTACTTTCAATAACTCAATGTATTTTTTGTATTATTTTACTTGTTATTTATTTTCTGAAATAAATCATATTCATTTTATATTATTTCTTTCTTTGTCTTTTTAGATAATTATGTCCAAAGTAGATTTTGTAAATTCAGAATTGGAATTAAAGCTGCATGCCTCCAGATGACCGAAAATATTTCAAGAAAATTAAACTTAGAAAAACCATACTAAAACTTTGGGAAAAGTGGACAAATTAATGATTCAAGTGATAATTTATATCTTTTGTGCAATTAATGACTGTATTTTGTAGTATTTATCACCATATTTCTACTGCGTTACTAACGCAGTAGGGGCTATTTATGCATATTTTGACCTCTTTTTGGTAATTGTCGTGGATTTTAAGTGACGATTGTAATGTGTCAAGTACTTTATTTGTTCATTTCACAATATTTTACCTTTAAATATATTTTCAAAATTTTCATGAAAATTAGGATGAATCTGGAGGCGTGCTGCTTAAAATATGCGAAGATGTTCAATTTAGATTAAAGAACACACGCACAATAATTCTAAATACACTCAACATAAATTGCAATAAATGAATATTATGTTTAAACTTGCTTATAATGGGGATATTATTGATGGCAGTGCATTTTAATCTATACCGAAGAGATGCTTGTATGGAGTGTTTTAGTTTGAAAACCCATTAAATTCAATGTTGCTATATTTTAGCAATATGCTCATCATAGTTGGATGGGTGCTGTCATTTTGAAATCTTGATAATAATACGCTACGCAAACGTTTGATTAATGTTGAAGAGATCTAGAATGGTTCTACATTTAATATATAATGAACAAGTTTATACAAATTTATCTGCTTGAGGTATCAGATCCATGTAACGTTCAAAGAATTATCGTGAGGTTAATTTGATTTTTTTCAGTCGGATTTACTGTGTGCATTACAAAACAACCGGGACAATTGTTTTCCTTTTAACAGAGATCGAATTAACATAAAGTTATTAAATGCATCCTTTTATCAAGAGACCTCCCTTTGCTGATATAAATCCTAGAATAATCTGTGTGGAAATAGAAATAAATTATTTTCGGCCTGACCTTAAAGATATACATGTATATCATTGTCATCTCGTATTTGCAGCTGTGGTACAATAAATAGCGATATCAAATGCATTTTATTTCAAAAACAAATATTACATGAATGTCGTACACTAAGCTTTTTATGTATATAAAAAGTACATGGCAAATCATCATGCACCAGCGAAAGAAATACTCAATTTTCAACAGTTAACGTTTTTAATTAATGATCACGATGATTTTTCAACAATAACGATATTTGATTCAAAGATCCCATAAGATTCTCAACATTAACGGTAATTGAATCAATGATCCCAAGGAATTTTAAACAACAACGGTAATTGAAAAAAAAATCCAAGGAATTTCTAACAATTACGGCATTTGAATCAAATATCCAAAGGAATCCGAAATATAGAACAAATTTGAGATGATGCACGGAGCATCACTATACAGCTGCTATACAACACTTTATGCCTGCGAGTACGAGTATAAATTCATAATGAGTTTAGGTCTATCGAGAACAATCAAAACAAATAGTTGAAAATTATTTACTCGGTTAGATTGAGCCTGTAAATAAGTGTAAAATCTCTCACTCGGCAATCTGTACATCAATGCTTTCAGATCAGATATATTTTGATTATGAAAATGCCTATAACTTCTCGTAGACAACTTTATGCTCTAAAAGCATTATAGGTGAAATACATATTTTTTTCAAAACAAGTTCTTATAAAAAGCTTTTAAATAAACAATTTTACTTACAAAATAGGGATATATCTATAATTAATTTAGACTGACAATTTAATTACAGAAATACACACAAATAAACATATATTTACATATTTACATCATTCTAAATAGCATAATTTAAAAGTGTGCATACATAGAAACTAATTATATCTAAGTATAAAACTAGCATACAAACAAGATATCATGAGAGGAGGCTATCAAGTTACCTTTCGGAACGTCGATGGTTCTACTAAGGTGCCCGCTCGTGCCTGAAATACAATACACGGAAGGGCACCTGAGGTCTTCTTCCACCAGTAAAGCTGGAACATCGCCATTTGACATATACTGTGCCGGTGTGACGTAAAACCCAATCAAACAAATAGATAGATAAATACATGAAAACTTGTAAAAATGGGGGTATTTTACCATTAAACAGTTTAAGTACTATAATAATGAATGTATGTCTGTAAGCACAAGAATAAGTAAGAGTAAGCTGAAACAATTGAATTTCGCTTAAAGCCATTAAAATTTGATTTTATGACTATTGTAATTGCCTGTTACTTTTAATGACATGGTTTAAACTTGATTTCACATAACAAACACTTATGAGTGTAAAAGTGTAGAAGAATGTACCATTTAATTTTCCATGTCGAATAGATGTTGCTTATTCACTATATTAATAAAGTTTCTTTTCATCTCATTGTGCCTATATTACATTGTCAGATTTACATAACATCGGGTTTTTAAGACAAACTTGCTTCTGCAAAGGATACACCACTTGGTTATAGACAATGACGAGAAAATAAAAGTTCTTGTTCATTATTTACAATATGGATATCATTCTATCCAAAGACATTTTAGGATTATATAATTTTCTTTTCAAGTGCCCTTATATCAGCTCTTTTGGCCGCAAAGAGTGCCTATTTTCTTTCATCAAATTATCTCACAAATCTTTGATCGACAGGAGCACCCATGAAAGCGTATAGCTCTGGAAGTTGTTTCACTCTCTCGTCAACGTAGTAACTACACATAATCCCAAATGAATTCCACACCTATGACAAAAGATAAAATGCAAAGATCAATATTTCTTTTAGACAACAGCGTTTAAAACAGTTTTATTGGAAGTAATAGTTTTATTGGAAGATCTTGCACTGTTATTGTAATTTGATAAAACAAACATACAATATAACTTTATGTGGAACTATTAAGTGACTATATAATCATATAGTTTAAAAATATAATGTTTTAAGTCTTGCCTGATGTAAAGAGTTTTTTTATATATAAGAAATTATTTTTGAAACAAATATTTTGTTACAATTCTCACGTTTGATTGGCTTGAATGTAAACATGTGTGGATGAACATGTGTGTTGAAATACTGTTTTGAATGCTGGTCTTCTTTTAGAATTTAAAATAGATAAGTTGATAAGAATCATGTCATTACTTTTTTCACTTGCAGTACTGAGTCGTCCATATCATCGGCTAGATCAGGGTCATTTACAAACTCCATGAAAGTTTGACTCCGTAATGTGTGTTTTCAGTGCTGTTAACTTTGCTCCAAAATCCTTCCAGAACAGTAAAATCTTTCCCTAGTTCTGTTTCACCCATTTTAAGACTTTCCTCATTCATATGATCCGCTTTTGAAAAGAATGAACTTTTAAACCAGTTTACTATCTTTTGAGTGTTTTTTGTCACTGTTATGCCGTAAATTGATACAAACAGCTTTATATAAAGATTTGATGTAACTATGATATCCTCAGTATGCTCAAAACACGTACACCTCAGATATTGTAATGAATAATTACTCATTATGCATTAAGGCACATAAGCCCCTGAAACCTTTAATTTCTTTTTAAGAAAAGGCAAGATGAACGTTTAAGTGGTTATGGTTTAAGAGCATGATAAATGCTAATCACTTGAAGGTGTAACCCTGAATAGAGAAATAATCCATCATAAAAGAAGCAAAATGTAAAAAGAGTATTTTGACTCACTAAAAATACTCAATAACTAAAACTGTATTAATTACTATAAAGCAACAGAAGCGAAAGATTGTTCATGTAGTTGGGGGTTGCTAAATTGAATGCCGTCTTTCTTTGTTGATCTTGTTTATCATATTTTACTTATTAAAAACAATAACAGGACAACACAAATAAAAATAGTTTAAGAAATGAAATATATAAATTTCTATGGCATAATAGTCTTTTAAATGCATTTTAAATACATGTATCAATTTTACAGATTGTTCATTGGCCAAACACCAAGCAGTTATTATGCGTTCATATAAAAGTGACTTATAAATTAAATGATAAAATGAATGTGATTTGATAGTAGACTTAATAATTTGACATTTACTGCATATAATTATTATTTAAGTTTCTGACATATTCTGATGTACATTTGCCTCCCCCTTCAAAAATTATTCAATAGATAAATAGAAAAAAATAGACATCTGCCCTCACAACCCCCACCATCACAAGTGTCAGTGTCACATAAGAAGGTATTAAGTGTTCTAGAAACATTAGCTTAATACTGTACATGTATTTATCATACAGAATTATAGCTATTAAAGATCATGCAGAATTATAGCTATTACAGAGGGCAAATATTCAACTTTATATTTCAACTTAGAGGTGGGGGAGAGACGGAGGGAGAGGGCAAATGTCTGATCGTACATTTTTTTCAAACATGGTATCTTAAAACGCGAGTGGGGAGACCAATGACCAAGATTTGTTATGATCAATTATCATATCTTTCAAACACAAATAATGTTAGCACAGGTGATTTTCAAATACACATACAAATG
>NW_026864644.1:0-13607 GCF_026571515.1 Ruditapes philippinarum | reverse complement strand
AATTCACCATCGTGCCATCGCGTTTTCACCATCGTACCATCGCACTTTCACCATCGTACCATCGCGATTTCACCATCGTACCATCGTGATTTCACCATCGTACCATCGCGTTTTCACCATCGTACCCATCGTGCATCGCAGGTACAGAATACAGAAAACGCGATGGCACGATGGTACGATGGTGAAAACACGATGGTACGATGGTGAAAACGCGATGGTACGATGGGAAAAATCGCGATGGTACGATGGTGAAATCGCGATGGCACGATGGTGAAAGCGCGATGGCACGATGGTGAAAACACGATAGCGCGATGGTGCGATGGTGAAAACGCGATGGTACGATGGTGAAATTACGATGGTACGATGGTGAAAACGCGATGTAACATCGCGTTTTCACCATCGTACTACCGCGCCATCGCGATTTCACCATCGTACCATCGTGATTTCACCATCGTACCATCGTGTTTTCACCATCGTACCATCGTGCCATCGCGTTTTCACCATCGTACCATCGTGCATCGCGGGTACAGAATAAATAAAATGTCACGATTGTCCAAACGTGTCCAAACGGAACACCGTAAGGTAGTCTTCCAGACACACCGTGGGTAAGCAACTTTGGTCACGTGACCACAAAAGTCAACGTACATGGCCAAAATAGCTCGGCTGGGGCATGTTTTCTACTGATTATTTTTCTATCGAGCCGATTTAAATTCTGCTACATAGCCTACCGACCGAGACATTTCCGTTGTGTAGTCTTACGTTTTGTATTTTCTGAGAACATTCAAAGAATATTTACATATTTGTCGATGACAATGTAGACACTCTCGTCTTTAAGTGATGATAATAACTTTATAAACGTTATGCACTTCAACTCTAAGTAGAATTTCACGTTTTAAAATGTATAAAAGAATATTTTAATGAAAAAAAAAACAAGGTCCCTGCTGTCATTTTTTGTATCTATTTAAAAATGGTCCAACTTACAGAACGTAGATCGCAAATGATTGTTTAGTTGTGCAAAACTTTTAATTAACATTATGATTATCATTGATCAAAACAATAACAGGATAAAACATATTAAGCAATGTATTCATCAATCGCAACTACTCGGCCCTTTCCGCCAGTCTTCGGACACAGAACTGGAACAGTATGAACAGAACGGATGCGGTATTTCGGTCTAACCTACGCTAAGAAACTAAACATGTAAACAAATAGTAATTTAATGTTTGGAGTTGTTGACAAGTTTATTTCCAAAATATGTAGTAAATGTCCACCTAAAATAAGTGAATTCATAGGTACAAAAGCAAACAATACATTATTTATATATTTATTATTATGGCTGTAGAAACCGAAAGTACAAAAAACAAACCTGTTGACATTTAGGCTAAATTAGCATTTTTTTTTTAAAATTGAACATCAGTGCCATATGTAAATAACAAATTGTTGTTAGACATATTTTCAAGCATAAGAGTACCGGGACAGACATAAGATTTCAAATATATACATTCGTTTTTCATTATCTCTGTTTCTGTTTACATCTGACACCACGTGGTAGAAGTACTTTCAATCCGTATTGTTTCATAGGTTATTATAGATAATAGCCGATGCAGTTCCGAAAGTGTATAAATGTATAAAGCTTTTTTTACGAAATAAACTGATTAGTTCCGAGTTCCTCTCTTCTCAAGTGAGTTGTGTTTATTTTCTTCTCACTTTCATTATGGTAACATCAAAGTAGTATCCATTTTCACCGTTTAAGTTATGAACAGGTGTCATTAGCTTCATACCACCAGCCACCACCGGAAGTAGCCGCGCACTTCATTACTGAATCCTGGTCCGGTGTAAAAAACCGACTAGAGTTATCTTTCGGGAACACAGGGCGCGTTGTTGCATTCAAGTCTGGAAGTAAATTCAAAATTGAAAAGCGGTCACAAACAAGGCGTGATTAATGATCACGTTTATTATTCTATATCTAAACGTATTTGTGGATGTCTGTATGGAAACTGTTTATTTGGTTTACATTTAAAAGCGTCTGCCTCGTATGAGATATACAAATTATATTGAAAAATATACACTTTAAAGAAGAAAATGGTTATCCACTAAAATGTGTTATAGTAAAACATGAAATAAAATTATTTATGCTACTACTAATTTCACACAAGAATTGAATTACCTGTATCTGTTGGGTGAACATCAATGGATAATTTGTAGTATTCTCCAAGAAGGTTAAATCTGCTACACTGTGTAGTTCGGCATACCCCCGCGGTTAGAAACATTGATGAATAATTCACTGGGTATGTCTGTTATTTCTCGTATATATCTTAGACCTGAAAATTACAACTCATATTAGAAAGCTGCAATTAACGAACAGAAAGCAAATACCATCTTTCATAAAAAGTTCTTGCGCAAAGATGATATTTATTAACAAGGTTATGCCTTATAATTTGTATGTAATCAAAAAACAATCAAAACTATTCTCTTTCATTTCAAAATATGAGCCGCGCCATGACAAAACCAACATAATGCGACGTCCATGGATCCAGACCAGCCTGTGCATCCGCCCAGTCTGATCAAGATCCATGTTGTTCGCTTTCAGTTTCTCTACTTGTTATAGGGTTTGTAAGCGAACAGCATGGATCCTGATCCATGGCGCGGCTCATATTATCTTTCCTTAATCGTTTTGTTTTTAACAACTCCTTTCAGGTTCAACATTTATTTTTTTTTAAAAAGCATCGTGTACTGAAATTCTGAAACGATCGCTGAATATTTAATAAATAATAGTTGGCACTAAATAAATGTTACTATTCAAATTCCCATACCTAGCCATAACTCACTGACCTATATCTGCTATAATCTTTTCCCTTTGTTGCCGCATGTGGATTACCTTTGATACATAAAGGAAAACAAAGCTTCTGTGAGATACGATTATTCTATACACTTTGACACAGCGTCATAAATAAAACGGTTTTTGTGGCGTAGAAAGTCACATGATCGCGTAACTTTTTGTTATCATTTATTATTACAAATGTATTTGCTGGATGTTTTCGTATTATATATATGTTTACTAAAAAACTCACAATAACTTGATTTTCTCAATGTAATCTATTGCCTACCGGTTACTATAATCATCAAGTGAATGATTAATGTCAGTGATTTCTTAGTATAATTATTATTGTTCCGGCACCTTTAATCATTTATATATATATATATATATATAATATATATATAATATAATAATAAGTACTTAGTAAGAAATAAGTAATTGTAATTATAAGATTATACAAAAAAACCGCACGTTTGTTTTTCCACTTTATTGAGTAATTGCAGAAATTAAACGTGCTATGTCGATAACGCCTTTGTATTATTGTTTTGAAATACTTGCATTTTAATTATTGTTTTGAAATACTTGCATTTTAATTATTGTTTTAAAATACATGCATTTTAATCATTGTTTTCAAATACTTGAATTTTAATTATTGTTTTGAAAATTCAACTGTTTTCAGATATCTCAAAGAATTGTTAACAATATGGTTTGTTCAAGTTGTGAGTGTCTTGTCATTATCGTAAAGTTAGGATGTTTTTCCTTTGTTCTTCCAAACCCATTATCTTTAATACATTTTCAGTGATTTGAAAACTGTATTACGAATACGAATTTTATTAAGCATAAAACAAAATACATTGCTTATAGCCAATTTACAATGATACACATGTACAGTGAGAAAAATAGCAGTTAACAATTATACACAAGTTTTCTGAAGAATACAAGTTTATATGGGAACAAATAAGACTTGTACTTATCAACAATATAGTTTTTCAGAAAAAGTATCAGATTAAGGTATACGTTTATGATTTGCCCAATACAAAAATTTAGCTAAGGCACATATAGTTTTCTTTGAGTCTGACGACAAGATACTATCTAATTTATTCATAGTAGGCCAATGGCAGTAGTATTTTTTAAAATATTTTGTTCTAAGATCTCGGTATTTGGGACACACAAGGAGAAAGTGGTATTCACTCTCTATTTGCTTCATATTGCATGATTTACATAATCGCTGTTCTCTAGGAA
The DNA here is from genome assembly GCF_026571515.1 of Ruditapes philippinarum. Lineage (NCBI taxonomy): Eukaryota > Metazoa > Mollusca > Bivalvia > Venerida > Veneridae > Ruditapes > Ruditapes philippinarum. Next base: position 9,547 of record NW_026864644.1, on the reverse strand, counting down.
TGTTTTCGTATCTACCAGTTTCTATAAATAAATTATGGGAAGAAGTTCGAAATCTAGTTAAAGCAGTTCTATATTTACTTTCTTGGACATAATTTCCATTTCAAAAGAATGTTTAAATATACAATATGTTTGTAATCTTGGTGAATTATTGATAGATGCATACCAACTTTGTAGAAAGGTGTCAATTAATCTTTGTTTAATAGTATTGTATGGTATATCTATATCAAACTGATTGTCCCAAATATATGAAAAGCCAAGACTTGACAAGGTGTCTTTGATAAAAGAAGCCCAATTTTTTCCGTTATAATTTCGACCAACATCTGTGTCTGACTTAAGAAGTAAATACGTCTGCTTAACAAGTGATGCATCATTAAGTTTAAGTATTTTTGACCAATATCTTATCATGTTAAGTTTTCTAGTAATATGTAACGGGTAACGACCAAGCTCACCATAAAGTGCTGACAAGTTAGTAGATTTTTTAACCCCTAAGACTCTACGCAAAAATTTAGTATGAATAACTTCTATATCTTTAGCATCGTGCATTCCCCATATCTCCGAATTATAATTTAAAATGGAACCGACTAGAGAATCAAACAATTTACATTTCTGATATGTTGGCAGTTCTATATTTTTAAATACTTTAAACAGGTTATGTAAAGCAAATGAGGCATGTTGAGCTATTCTATTTTGAGTTCTAAACCAATTGCCATTTTTAAAGAGGGTAATTCCAAGGTATTTAAATGATTCTACAAGTTCGATTGGTGTGTTGTAAATATAAAAAATGTGCTGTGTATGCCTGCCTTTTTCAAAAATCATTGCTTTTGTTTTAGATGTATTTATTTTCAAACCCCATGTATTACAATAAGTTTCAATATCCGTTAGCATTGCCTGTAGAGATTCAGGGGATTTAGCAAAAAGTACTTGGTCGTCTGCAAATAAAATGAGAAAAAGCTTAAGTTCGTTAATTGTAAAAATACCTTCTAAATCAGTGTTAATATTGTCTATAAGGTCATTTACGAAGAACATGAAGATCAGAGGTGAGCTCGGATCTCCCTGTTTCAAGCCTATATGAGAATTGAAAAAATCTGAATATGTAGAATTATACCTTACACATGATTTTACAGTAGTGTACATTGATTTCATTGCTTTAACAAATCGCGTGCTAATATTTTCTGCAATAAGCTTTTGCCACAAAAACGATCTATCTATTTTATCAAAACATTTTTCGTAATCAACAAAAATACAATATAACTTATTACCCGAATTTAGAACATTTGATATAACTGCATGAAAAATAAAAATACAATCAGACACTGATTTTCCTTTTTGGAAACCAAATTGTTCACTACAAATTTTATCATGTTTTATTGACCACTTACTAAGTCTATTTAACAATATCTGGGAATAAATTTTCGCAAGAATATTAATAAGTGTAATCCCTCTGTAATTTTTAGCATCATTAACATCTCCTTTTTTGAAAACAGGCGTAATGATACCCTCCCCCCAAACTTTAGGATATTCACTATTAATAAACAATCTATTGTAGAGTTTAAGCAACAATGGAGACATGATATCGTAGGCTGCTTTAAAAATTTCACATGTTAATTTATCATAGCCTGGTGATTTATTATTATTTTGAGAAAATATAGCTTCCCGTAACTCGCACTCATTAATTTCTGCGTCTAGATCTTCATCAATTAAGTTATCATTGAATAAAAAGTTTTGATTTTCATTTTGGCTTTCCTCGCCGAATAGTGCCTTAAAATGGTCATATAGTTGTTCAACATTTAATGTATCAGTCTTTTCTTTATCATCTTTATAAGTATTTTTTATGTTTTGCCAAAATTTCCGGGGTTGAGATTTAGCTAAGTTATTTATTCTTAAGCCTTCTTTTATTTTGAACTTATGTCTTGCAGATCGTTTAATTTTATTATAACGCGTTCGCGTATGTATAAAATGGAGGCGATTATCAACTGTATTGTGCCTATTAAAAACATTACGTGCTTTCTTAAATTCCTTTTTTGCCTCGAAGCAATCCTTATCAAACCATTTTTTGCTTAATTTTCCATGTTTATGATTTAAAATTCGCTTTGTTCCGAACACATCGAATGCATTGTCAGATATGAATTGTGAAATATTTTGTACCACGTGGTCTATTGGTTGATCTATGACCTCTTGAGTAAGTTTTAAAATATCGTCATTTCTATCTAAAAGTTGTGATCTAAACAGGGGTATTTTTTCTTCGTCCCACGAAATCTTATCCTCGCTGGGATGAATACCCGATTCTGCTATTCGAGATGTACATTCTTTCTTTTTTACAAGGGTAAATGAGAGAGGAGAATGGTCAGAAAATTCGTTAAAATCTTAAATTTTAAAATGTTGTAATAATTGAAAATCAGTAAAATTCAATAGCAAGTAATCAACGGTACTTAATCCTCTACCTGAACAAAATGTAAAGTTACCCCTGTTACTGTCGCTTAGCAGACGGCCGTTTGCTATTAATAGACCAGTTGTTTGACAGGTATCGAGTAAACGCCTACCATAACTATCAATCACGTGATCTTTGTTTACGCGCGTTGTGATATCACGTGTGTTTACAAATGTCAAATTATGATCCAAATATTTATCAAATTCTATGAAATCAGGTTTGTCTGATGTTCTACTATTTAGATCACCACAGACGAAGACTTTACCTAGATCGCTATATTTCAAGATGTCTATTTCTAATTGTTCGAAAAAATCAAAGTTTACATACATTGATACTTTTGAGTCAACAGGCGGTATATAAACATGACATATATAAACATCGTCTTCAAAGTTAAACAAACCAGCACTTATCTTAACCCAAATAATTCCATGATTATTTTTTTCTATTACTTTAACAAATTTCTTGATATTTGATTTATAATAAAATGAAATACCTCCGCTAAATCTTCCCTTTTTAGTGTTTGAGGACTTATTACCAAAGATATGTTCTACACAATAATCATTTATATTTAAATTTGAAGTGTCATTCATTGATATCCATGTTTCATTAAGAAAAATAATGTCATATCCAGATATATATTCCAAAAAGTCACAATCTATTAATTTACGCTTTAATCCGTTAATGTTCCATGATATGATGGTTAAATGTTCTTCTTCTTGACCTTTCTAATGTTGAGAACTCACTTCCGGGATATATTCTTCTCCATCTATGAACAACTTCTCACCAACAAATCTAACGTGTTTTCCAGCATCTTTCGCTTTCTTCATTGCAGGATAAAGTGGTTTTCTGGCTTCTCGCAGCTGTTTTGGTAGTTGTGCGCCAATCCCCAATTTTACCGAATTAAGATCTCCAGCATATTCAAACGATCTTGCTCTTATCTTATCCTTTTCTTTAGGGTAGTGAAATTTGGCAACAATTGGTCTGGTGGATTTTGATGACGTCATTCTGCCCATCCGATACGCTCTATCGATTGTAATTCCTTCTACTACTTCCGGGTCCATTTTCAATTTGTCTGTCATTATTGATTTTACTAGATTTATACAATTTTCATCACTTCCTCCTTCTTTAATGCCATAGAACATAAGATTGTTCCTCATTTGATTCATTTCTATTTCAACTAGTTTTGTGTTAAGGTTTTCCTTCTGTGATTTCAATTCAAGTGTCTCATTTTCTAAGTATTGGCATGATTTTTTCATTTGCTTTATTTCTGAGTTGGTTTTTTTTTAATTCTGCAGTATTTTTCTCGCTCATATCTGCTGTAAATTCACAAAGTTTTTCAGTTTCTGTGACACGCAAATCCAAATTGTTGATTTTTGATTCCATAGCTGTTATTTTAGAGTTTTAGTACTCACAGTGTCACCAACTGACTGTAGCTTTTGCTTAATTTGTTTGACCTCGTCTAGGAGTTCAGACGCCCAAGATGGTTGGGTAGGGATGTTGAAAGCTCCGCCATTAAATTGTGAGTGGGTGGGGCTTGTCATGTATGGAGCCATGGCGAACGGTGGTTGTGGTGGGAATGCCATTGTCAAATATGTATTAGAATAGTTTTCGTAGCTTTCTAAGTCACTTACACATTGCACATCCCGCTGTCTATGTTTCTTTGTTGACTGACTTGTTTTTGTCTCTACACACGTATTACTTCCATGTACATTATTGCACGAAACACTCGTGTAGTCCGATAACAAAGGCGAGGTAGCTGGACGTTTATTTTTCCTTGTTTTTGTCGATGTTGAGTTATTAACCGGTGTTTTATTATTATCCGACATTAGCTAGGTATATCAAGAAGTACATTCAACTATTTAGTAATCCAAAAAGTCCTTTATAACTTGTAAATTTGAATTTTTTCACAGAGCGGTAAAATTTTACATCTCACTGTACACTTGTCACGTGATATAGAAAACTGTATTGATATATATGTAAAACTTTTATGGTTTTTTTTTACTTTATTTTTTTTAATTTTATTTATGAACTTATTAACTTCTTTATTTATTAATATTTTTTTTTTTTGGGGGGGGGGGGGGATTCTCATAAATCCAGACAGATAGGAAAAAGTCAACAGATACGTAAGAGATTTTATGCATCAGTTATGCACCCATGTAGGTTTCTCACAGAGATTGTAATCGGGCGTTGGTATAATTACACACTCCTAGTGGCAAAAACATAGATCATTTAGCAGTTATTGGTTCATTTTTTCTCGGGTTAACATTTGGAACAAAGGGAAAAATACAAGAGAGAAAAATCACTGACAAAAGTATTTTTTGCTGATTTCTGTTACGAAAGAAAATATATGAAATTGCGATAAAACAGATAATATATATGAAACTATGTTAGTAACGTGGGTATAACACCGACTCGGTGACATCTTGGGATGTTTCTGCCGGACTTACGGCCTCGACATTTTCTCTTAGCAGAAACATCCCTCCATGTCCGCCAGCAAGTGTTATATCCCTGTTATTAACTCGTTTCATATACTTTAACTATTGCTAATACATAGAAATTGTCTTTTTTGATAAAAAAATGGTACAAACGACATTGAAAGCAACAGACGCTAAACTCGAGAACAAGGTCAATAAAAATTATTTTATCTGTCCTTTATCTTTGTCATTGTGTAGCGTAAAATCTATAATGTGTTTTGATTATATTTTCTTCCCCTGTAATTCTTTGCAGCAGTTATAAAAATTATGTTGGCTCTAAATAGGTCAAGCAACGCATCTTACATCTATTAGCAGATCTATTACAGACCGTCCAGGTGCCCTCGCAAAATACATTAATCGTTTCCAAGCTTTGTAGTTTAATCTCATAAAGACCATAAAGTTCTCCAAAGTATTTGCCACTTGCAGAAATATCTCTGCAATCAACATTGAAATCTGAAGAGTTAAATTAGCATCAACATTAACGGCAAATATATCACTGTATGATAAGCCTGACATCTATGACATTTATGACATTTAGAATTATAAATGACTGTAAAAACACCAACAACTTTCAAGAGACTGCTTTGTCACAAGTTTGAGACCATTGAAGTAAAATGTCCGGGAAATGTATTTTGATACATAGGTTGATAGAAGAAATACAATGTTTTAATAATCAAATTTTGGGCATTTGTAAAACATTGGTGACACAAAAGTATCCACTATGCAGTTTACGATTTTAAAAAGCTTCTTTTCAATTGCATGCTCCAAATATTCATTATATTCGGATAAACTAAATACGATTTGAATATGTTAATTATTTCTAGAATAATGATGATAACAAATATAATGTCATAGATCAAAACCAAATACTAACGACTTATCCCGTCGAGTAAATTGTATTACACTTATTGCATTTGACAACGCTTGAAAACCTTTTCTTTCGCATCCAATACATTGATATGTAACCGGTTGATACACGCTTGTCAGACATTTGTTGTGCAGGAAACATATTTTGCTACAAGCCATCTCATCAGAAACGTCGTTTAGGATAAACAAATTTTCGGATGAAGAACACGTGATTACGGTAGCTTTATCTTCGTAGCGAAATTTTGTCCAATCAATGTTTGTTGCAGATATAACGTTCAATAAAATCACAAACGTCCATACGGACAACAACATAGCTGTCGCTTTGAATGCGTTCGTTTTCTACAAAGTAAATATGATCGTTATCAAGAAATATGCATTCATTGTTAACGAAATAGTGATTATGTTTTGAGGAAGAAATATGAAAATATTTAAGCATGATAATTATTTTTACTGAAAATGAATAAATTGCGTTTCACAAATACATCTCCAAATAATCTAAGTGTTCCATTTGGATTTAAATTATGTTCATAGATGTTACATGTAAAAGCGTGCAGACGCCCAACGAACAAAAAAGTCAAATTGAAAATCATCAGTAACGATTTACTGTAATTAGTGTTTTAACGAGAAGTATGCCATAAAAAATATAATGCAGCTCAACTTTTAAAATTAATGATCCTGTTACACAATTTTTTTTATGGTTTTATATCATAAATATAATGCTCAAATAAAGATTTTTCAATTTTGTAAGGTAACGAAAAAATATTTTCTTTAAAGTCTAAGTAAATTTTTTTCAATACGAAATGAATGAATACATTTTAATGATTATAATTATATAATATGTACAAATATTTGCAGTACATATTTTACTTATTCTCCGATGTTTGAAAAATGTTTTATAGCATAATTATTTAAATATATATAATTTCACTTAAGTGTGGTATACAACCTCAATTACAACATACAGGATCTTTAACAATTAAGTTAATTCTTCTACATTTTATACTTTTAACTTTATAATTTTATCAACTGTATGTTTCGACTGTTTTAATGATGCGCTTGAAAACAGAAGCAAAGAAACAACTTGACGTTTGACGTTCTACAGCTGGGCTTCGCGAACTTTGCTCGAACAAATGTAATTTCAGCATAAATTTATCATTGCGGTGTATGATTTTACCAAATCAATATACCAAAAACAAACAAAATATGACCTTCATATTTCATTAAATCTATAAAATTTGGAAAATAAAAATGCGCACCAACACAAATTTCGGTACATCACTCCCAATGCTAGTGGTGGGCATTGTAATTAAATAGAGTATTACTTTTACTAATCTTTTAATATGAATAATTCGTTTCTTATTTTTTCAATGTAATTTTATTTCAATGTGTTTATCAGTCATTTTTTGAGTATATTAGTACATGCATTTAAAAACCGCAAGTTAAATCATTACTTAAAATGATCTCTCACAGAATAAATGACCCTTTTATAAAGGGCTGTTTTCGTATATCGCTTAAGCCGATAGGCAGGGCTCTATTCCAAACAACTGTTTATATATTGCCACATCACCTGTCCAAATTATTTAGAACGACTTTATAATGCAGCAAACATCCTTTATCTCAGGAACAAATTCGTGCATTTAGTACATATAAACGTCACGATTAACCAATGAAAAGCGATGCTACAATCGTACAGTGTTATAAATGAAATTGTATACGTGGCACTGCCTATAACTTGCTGTCATAATTATTGTTCATATAAATAGTACATGCCTTTACTTTATAAAAGACATGCATTATTAAATGTCTGACGTTCAATCAATCAAGCCTCTTATCAAACGGGTTGGTCTGCAATATATTCAATTTCGTTATTTGTTCATATTTCATTCAAAATATGGAAGACGTAGTGAAATGCTTTGGATAGTGACCTCCAAATTATTTTCTATAAAACATTTGTTAAGGGAATACCTTCAGTTGTTTTGCAATGCAAACTTTTACCAAGAATTGTCTGAGTACACAAACGGCATAATTATTGTACTTATTGGCAATTGACTATTACCTCGAAGACATGAGTTTATGTCAAGTGAAGTTTTGCAGAAAATGTAGCACACCTAAATTATACCAATTATTACACATCAGGTAAATTAGGTTGGTCGCAAATTAGGTCAATTTCATTTAACCTACTGTATAATATCTGCATTTACAATGAGGTTCTTAATAATTTTTTGTGCGTTTGTGTGCGTTGTTATAGTTTGATTTTAATATTTTGAGTGGCAAAAATTTGAAATGATAACGTTGAAATGAAAAAGTCCGAGAAAAAAATCACAAGCGTTCCCTTTTGCCCGATCAAAAAAAAAAGTGCACTTCGGTTTGTCCGTGTAGTTTACGAGAATTAATATAGAGTAAATAACTTTGAAATGTCAAAGCAGATTAAAGTAAAGGTCGTCGTCAAGTCCACAGTAGCACAAATGGTTAAATGTTTGTCTGATATATAACAGGTCTGTGGTTCGATCCGTACTGTGGCCATTATGTTTTGACATACTTTTTTATTTTTGCAGTTTATTTTAATGAAAATGTCCGAGTGCTTGCAAAATTGTACACATGGATAAGAAGCAACATGCAAACACTATGATTTTTCTCGATTTGTATTGTGTTTTAAGGCAATGAAATTACATTCTTTTTGCAAATGAATTTGAAATATTAAACAATGTTATTTCCAAAAAAGGTAGATTTTACCAAAATGAATGCAAAACATATTAAAACAAAACGAACAACATAAAAACATTTTATAGCTTCAATAATGTTGACAATTAAAGTAAGAAAAAAACATGAACATATACATTCGCTATAACGCTCAGTATAATTATTTGTTCACACAAATTAAATTAAATTAAATCGATCTCCCTCCGTACATCTCACGGAACTTACCGAAAATGTATCGAAGATTAATATATTGTGTGCATTGAACGTATAATCAGCATGCAATTGATAGGTTAATAAAATCATAAATATATATCAGAAATATAACATATGAGACATTTTTAATAAATTATACAAGTACCCTATTCCAAAATAATACGCGGCCCCTTTGCATTTTTCTTTGTCTCAGTGCCCTTTCTAACAAAAATATCGGGATAGAGCTGACGCGAAGCTATTTGTATTTTACAAAATATTGGTCAACTTGCCAAAGCTTTGAGCTGACGATATGACATACATATGTGCTGTAATTGTCATTTATTATCTATAATTATGACTTTAATGGCGGAGAAAATATTTTAACGACATCGGCGGAATTACTCGAACTATTTGGAATTATTCCAGATTGACTAATCATGTTATCGAACATGTTATCGGACTCAAACGTTAAATCCAAGTCAAACTACTTCATTTCGTTAGATTCAAATGAAAAAAAATTGTAACCCCGTTTCATAATCTAATTCCAAATACATGTATCGGATAGTCCTAATCATCATGAAACAATACAGAATATACTAAACTTTCCAAACCATGACAGATAACAAGAAACGATTTTATTACAAAAGACACAGTAGTTTATTTATGAAAATAACTACAAGAAAATGATTATTTACACATACAAAGAATGGCAGTAGAAAGATAAAATATATATAGAGTATGAATTGGAAAATCTTAAAATATTTATTTTATTTAAGTGGTTATAAATTGTGAACTCCGAAACAACGTATATTTCACAACATATTTTTATGGTATATATGTAAACCCTCCGGACAATTGTTCTGTTTTTCATTTTATGTGTATATGT